>NW_026000240.1:3197197-3289084 GCF_001458135.2 Marmota marmota marmota
CCACACACACACCACGTACACTGTGGGCTGGGCATATAGCTCAGTGGTAGAGCATTTGCCTAGCATGTGAGAGGCACTGCATAAAAATAAATAAGTAAATGAAATGAAGGTGTTGTGTTCATCTACAACTACAAATAAAACAAAAAATAATGTTATGTCTTTTTTATTCATCTTATGTGGCCAAACTTGAATTTCTCAGAAGCAACATATAATTGGGCCATTAAAAAAGAAAAAAAAAAAAAGTGGGCTGGGGATATAGCGCCTGTTGGTTGAGTGTTTGCCTCACGTGTAGGAGGTGCAGGGTTCAATCCTCAGCACCACAAAAACAAAACAAAGCAAAAAAGAACAAAAGAAAAACCTGGGGCTGGGGCTGTAGTTAAGTGGCAAGGCACTTGCTTAGCCCACATGGGGCACTGGGTTCCATCCTTAGCACCACATAAAAATAAGCAAATAAAAAATGTCTATCTACAACTACAAAAAAACCCTGTTAATCTATCTTGTGATTGATTTATTAAAACTATTTGCACATAAGGTAATTATTGATGTGTTAACATTTAAACTTGCCATTTTATTGTTTACTATTATTATTTTTTTGTTTATTTCTGTAGTGTTTGTTACTATTTGCTTTGTTGGCTTCCTGTGGATTAATTGAATATTTCTTAGGATTTCATCTTGATTTATTTATAATTTTAAAAAAGGCTTTCTGTGAAATGATGTTCCTGGTGGTTGTTCTGGTTATTACAATATGCATATGTCTTATCGCAGTCTATTTGTGTCAGTATTTTACCAGTTTAACTGAAGTGTGAAAACCTCAATTTTTATTTTTTTTTATCTTTTACCTTCTTCAGTTTTAAATACAATTGTCAGTGTCAGGTGGTGTTATAAGTTTTGTTGGAATCATCAAATATTTACAAAACTAATGAAATTGAAAAGATAATCTTTTCTGTTCAGAAAAATTTCTTCAGCCAATCTTTGTGGGTAAGTCTTTTAGCAATATATTCTTTTTAGTTTTTCATCTTTTGAGAATTTTTTTTGTTTCACCCTTATTCCTGATGTGTACATTAACTGGGTATAGAATTCCTGGTTGACAGTTATTACCACTCCCTGCCAACCTCCACTATGTGAAAAATTCTGCACCACTTTTATTTTTGGCCTTTCTGGTTTCAGTTGAGAAATCTTGCTGTCATTTGAATTGGTGTTCCATTATGGGTAAAGTATCATTTTTCTCTGGCTGCTTTCAAGGTTTTTTCTTTGTTTTTAGTTTTTGAACATTTAATTATGATATGTCAGTGTAGATCCTCCCTCCCTCCACCCCACGCTGGGGTTCAAAATCAGAACCTCAACACATGCTGCTGCTGAGCTATACGCCTGTTTCTTAGTGTGGATTATAAGTTTATCCTTTTTGGGATTTATTCACCTTTTTGATTTGCAAGTTAGTACTTGCTGAATTTGGAAAGATTTTAGCCATTATTTCTCCAAATAACATATCAGCTCTCCTCTCTTTCTGGGACTTTGATAACATGGATTGTTATTTGTTATTGCCTGACAGTTTAAGACTTTTTGTTTTTTCCTGTTTTCACTGTTGTTTCGATTAAGTGAATTTTAATTTTCTGTTCTCAAGTTCAGTGTGTTCTCTTCCGTGTTATTTCTGTGTGTGTGTTGAGCCCATCTAGCAAGTTTTAAAAATCTGTTATTGTATTTTTTAATTCCTTTTTTTTTATTAATGGCATCTTATATTTATTAAGTACTTATTATGTGCCAGGTACTGTGCTGGCACTTTATGTTTTTTTTTTTTTTTTATTGGTTGGTCAAAACATTACAAAGTTCATGACATATCATCTTTCATACATTTGACTCAAGTGGGTTATGAACTCCCATTTTTACCCCAAATACAAATTGCAGAATCACATTGGTTACACATTCACATTTTTAGAAAATGGCATATTAGTGACTGGTGTATTCTGCTACCTTTCCTATCCCCTGCTATCCCCCCTCCCCTCCCCTCCCATCTTCCCTCTCTACCTCATCTGCTATTTTCTTTTGCTTCTTTTCTTTCTTGGCTGAGATTTTCCATTTTTTTTTTTTACTTGTTTCAGAAGAATGTTTAATTGACCACTGAAACATTTTTATGATGACTGCTTTAAAATCTGTATCAGCTGATATCTGATTCATATCCCATTCATCTATATTGCCCTTAGTTGTTTTTTCTTACATTGTAATTTTCTTGAGTGTTTTTGTTTATTATGTTAGGAAGCTCTGGGTCCTATTTAATTTTTTAAATTAATAATTATTATTATTATTTAACTTTAGCAGGCAGTTACTGTCTTTGGTTCAGCATCCAGGTCTTGGCTCACTTTTGAGGTCTGTGGTTTCAGTGGTGGTGTACTTACTTTTTAGACTTTGTAGTCTGCTCAATTTGTCTGATTTGTTGGGATCCAGATGTTCCCTTCTGGTGCTGCCTGAGGAACAGGAGGAGGTTTCCTCTGCTGGGTTTCTGGTTGTGTTCAGGTAGAAGAGGATTTTGGTGGGATCCCCACCTGTTTATTCCCCACTTCTCTTCTCTCCTTCCCCGGTGTCTTTGGTTAAGGGAGAAGAGTCTTGATTTAAATTGAGCCACTTGCTATGACTGAGTCCCTTGGTTTTGCCTACTTGCTTCTGTATCTGTAGACAGAAAATAGGCATCTCAAGCCAAGTAGGGAAGGAGAGTACTTCCTGTTGCCTGTTTTTGCTGGGCTTCCAGTTCATCTCCCTTACCTGATGTTGTCAGAGAGATCCCTGTTGGATTTGGGGAAGGAATGTGACTTTCTTGTCTGCTTTCTGAGCTAGGTTGGTGAATAGGGAATGCCACGTCTGGGTTGCCTTCTGTTGGGTGTAGGGACATACAATATCCTTCTGTTTTTTTTTTTTGTTTTTTCAGTCCTGGGGTCCCAGTTTGGTTTACTGCTTTAATGTCTTTCAGAGGTTTTCTTTGGTTATTCCTTGTTTTATTTCTGTGGTTGGTTTATAGCTGTGCTTCATGAGGGGGGGTCAGAGAACAGTAAGTCTTAGGCCATTTTATCTGTGCTGCAACTTCAAGTTCATTAATTTTTGTGAACCTCATCAATTTCATGCAATGGGTTGTTTCAGCATTGAAAATACCGGTACAGTCATACATTTACTGTATAGTAATGCCTCGAGTCACTGAGGGACCACATAGATGATAGTGGTCTCCTAAGATTATATCAGTTAATAACATTGTAGCTATCTTAGTTTGTGTAAGTATATTGTTTGCATAAAAATGAAATCACCTAATGTATTTCTCAGAATGTTTCCCTGTCATTAAGTGGGGCATGACTGTATATTTGCTTTGTGATCTTTTAAGCATTATGTAAATGGGTGCTTCAGTTATAAGCTACAGTTTTTGATGATGCCTTCTAGGAAGTTTTTTGAGGTCAGTCATATCCAGTTCAAGAGGGTGCTAAGAAATAGATACATATTTTATTATGCATCTATTTCATAAACGGTTTTGAATTCAGCACTCAAAGATATTTTTAAGAGATTACTTTTATTTATGATGTTTATTTCAGTAATATGTAAAAGTATTTTAATACCATTAAGCATTTTCAAAACAAGTTTGAAAGTCTTAACAGCATGCAATCAATGTTACTAATTCATAGATTGAAAAAGAGGAAATGTCCTGCTTCTATATTCCCTGGTTTTCTAAATGAGAATGAAAATTGGCCCCCAAAAAGAAAATGTTCGTTTTATATTAGTAGAAACTAGTGTTTCTAAGTGATGAATTAACTTGATAAATCATCCTTCACCATTAAAAAAAGACATAACTCACCAATAAATATTTGTCACGAGTTATTCAGACTTAATACACTTACTGGAATTTTGGACAAATCATTGGGTTCCTTTTCAGTTATTTCTTGAGGTTTTCTCTGGTTGACTCTTATGACAGTTCTCAATTTCCTAATTAGATTAAAAATGATTTCATTAGGTTAGGACTGTGCCATTTCTTTTATATGTGGACACATTTCTATCTTGTGATTGGTGCCTAGCATAATTCCTGGCATGTTTTCTAGACAAGAGTTGATAATGATGATTAACTTTGGCATTGAATAAAATGAAAATTGTGAAAAGATGAATTGGAAATAGAATATGACATTTTGGGGCTCATATAAGATTTAAAATAAGCATATTTAACTGTATTATATATTAAAATTAATAATTTCATTTTCTTTTGACTTTCAATAGTATTTTTAAAGTATATTTTTAGTCATAAATGAACATAATACTTTTATTTATTTATATGTAGTGCTGAGGATTTTGCCCAGTGCCTTACACATTAGGCAAGTGCTGTACTACTGAGCCACCACCCCAGGCCTGACTTTCAATAGTATTATCTATCTATCTATCTATCTATCTATCTATCTATTTATTTATTTTATAGCAGAATGCATTTTTTAAAAAATATTTTTTGGTTGTAGATGGACATAATATCTTTATTTTTATGTGGTGCTGAGAATTGA
This sequence comes from Marmota marmota marmota, assembly GCF_001458135.2. Taxonomy (NCBI): domain Eukaryota; kingdom Metazoa; phylum Chordata; class Mammalia; order Rodentia; family Sciuridae; genus Marmota; species Marmota marmota. Next base: position 3,201,712 of record NW_026000240.1, read on the forward strand.
ACCCAGTGCCTCATACTTATTAGGCAAGCGCTCTACCACTGAGCCACAATCCCAGTCCCACAGAATGCATTTTGACATATTGTACACAAATGGAGCACAACTTGTCATTCTCTGGCTATACATGGTGCAGAGTCACTCCAATAGTGTTATCATACATATACATAGGGTAATAATGTCTGTCTCATTCTGCTGTCCTTCTCATCCCCACAGTCCCACCCCTTCCCTCACTTTCCTCCACACAAACCAAAGTTCCTTTATTCTTTCCCATCTCCCCCAAACATGGATCAGCAACCACTCATCAGAGAAAACATTCGGCTTTTGGGTTTTGGGATTGGCTTATTTCTCTTAGCATGATATTCTCTAGTTCCATCCATTTACCTGCAAATGCGATAGTTTTCATTCTTCTTTAGGGCTGAGCCATATTCCATTGTATATATGTACCACATTCTCTTTATCTATTCATCTGTTGAAGGGCATCTAGGGCATCTAGTTTAGCTGTTGTGAATTGAGCTTCTATAAACATTGATGTGGCTGTGTCACTGTAGTATGCTGATTTTAAGTCCTTTGGGTATAAACTGAGGAGTGAAAAAGCTGTGTCAAAGGAGTGGAACCATTCCAAGTTTTCTGAAGTATCTCTACACTGCTTTCCATAGTGGTTGCACCAACTTGCAGCAATGTATGAGTGTGCCTTTTCCCGCACATCACATCCTTGGCAGCCCTTATTATTGCTTATGTTCTTGATAATTGCCATTTTGACTGGAGTGAGGTGAAATCTTAAGAGTAGTTTTGATTTGCATTTCTCTAATTGCGAGAGATGATGGACCTTTTTTCATATGTTTGTTGATCGGGATTATTATTTCTTCTGTGAAGTGTCTGTTTAGTTCCTTAGCCCATTTATTGATTGGGTTATTTGTTTTTTGGTGTTAAGTTTTTTGAGTTCTTTATATATCCTGGACGATTAGTGCTCTGAAGTGTGTGTGGTAAAGATGTTCTCCCGTTCTGTAGGTTCTTTCATGATGTTATTGTTGCCTTTGCTGAGAATCAACTTATTAGTTTGAATCCTTTTAGTTTATGTTTTTTTTTTAAGAACAACCCAGCAAAATAAAATTCCGGTTTGTTGTTGGACAACATTGTTTCACACATACATCAAACAGGCCAAAAAAAAAAAACAGCAACTTCATAGAAAAAAAAAGGAAAAAGAAAAAAAAAACCTTTTTATCTTTGGCCTAGTTTATTGATTCTTGATTTTACTTCTTGCGCTTTAGGAGTCTTGTTCAGGAAGACAGGTCCTAAGCCAACATGATGAAGATTTGGTGCTACTTTTTCTTCTATTAGGCGCAGGGTCATTGTTCTAGTGTGTGACTGAGTCTTTGATCCGCTTTGAGTTGATTTTTGTGCAGGGTAAGATATAGAGGTTTAATGTCATTTTGCTACATAGGTTTCAAGTTTTCCCAGCATCACTTGATGAATAGACTATCTTTTCTCAGTGTATATTTTTGGTGCCTTTGTCCAGTATGAGATGATTGTATTTATGTGGGTTTGTCTCTGTGTCTTCTATTTTGTACCGTTGGTCTACATGTCTATTTTAGTACCAATACCATGCCGTTTTTGTTACTATTGCTCTATAGTGTAGTTTAAGGTCTGGTATTGTGATGCCTCCTGCTTCACTGTTCTTGCTGAGGATTGCTTTGGCTATTATGAGTCGCTTATTTTTCCAAATGAATTTTATGATTGCTTTTCTAGTTTTATGAAGAATGTCATGGAATTTTAATAGAAATTGTATTAAATCTGTATAACAGTTTTGGTAGTATGGCCATTTTGACTATTCTGCCTATCCAAGAGCATGGGAGATCTTTTCATCTTCTAAGATCTTCTTCATTTTCTTTCTTCAGTGTTCTGTAGTTTTCATTGTAGAGTTTTTTCACCTTTTTTGTTAGATTGCCTAAGATTTTTTTTTTTTTTGAGGCTATTGTGAATCCTGTGGTTTTCTTAATTTCTCTTGCATTGGATTCATTCCTTATGTATAGAAATGCATTTATTTATGGGTATTGATTTTGTATCCTGCTACTTTGCTGAAATCATTTATTAGTTTTAGAAGTTTTCTGGTGGAATTTTTTGGATCTTCTAAATATGGAATCATGTCATCAGCAAATACTGATAGTTTCTTTTCCTGTGTATATCCCTTTAATTTCTTTTGTCTCTCTGATTGTTCTAGCTGGAGTTTGAAAGTCTGTGTTGAATAGAAGTGGTAAAACAGAGTATCCCTGTCTTTTTCCAATTTTTAGAGGGAAAGCTTTCAATTTTTCTCCATTTAGAATGATGCTGGTCTTGGGCTTAACATGGATAGCTTTTGCAGTGCTGAGATATGTTTCTACTATCCCTGGTTTTTCTAGTGTTTTGAACATGAAGAGGTGCTATGTTTTGTCAAATGCTTTCTCAGCATCTATTTTTAAAAAATATTTATTTTTTAGTTGTAATTGGACACAATACCTTTATTTTATTTATTTTTATGTGGTGCTGAGGATCGAACCCAGGGCCTTGCACGTGCTAGGCAAGCACTCTACCACTGAGCCACAATCCCAGCCCCTCTCAGCATCTATTGAGATAATCATATGATTCTTTTCTTTAAGTCTATTGATGTGATATATTACATTTATTGATTTCCATATGTTGAACCATCCTTGCTTCGCTGGGATGAATCCCACTTGATCATGGCTCACTATCTTTTAAATATGTTTTTGTATGCTATTTGCCAGAATTTTATTGGGAATTTTTGTGTCTATGTTCATCAGGGATATTGGTCTGAAATTTTCTTTCCATGATGTATCTTTGTCTGGTTTTGGTATTAGAGTGATATTAGCTTCATAGAACAAGTTTGCAAGGGTCTCCTCCTTTTCTGTTTCATAGAATAATTTGAGAAGTATTAGTATTAATTCTTCTCCGAAGGTCTTGTAAAACTCAGCTGTGGATCTGCTTGGTTCAGATTTCTTGGTTGGTAGTCTTTTGATGGCTTTTTCTATTTCTTGCTTGAAATCGATCTGTTTAAATTGTATATGTCCTCCTGATTCAGTTTGGGCAGATCATATGCCTCTAGAAATTTGTGGGTGTCTTTGGGCTTTTCTATTTTACTGGAGTATAAGTTTTAAAAATAGTTTCCAATTATCTTCTGTATTTCAATTGTGTCTCTCGTGGTATTTCCTTTTTCATCATGAATTTTAGTAATTTGAGTTTTCTCTTTTTCTTTTTCATTAGGGTGGCTAAGGCTTTATCAATTTAGTTTTCTCAAAGAACCAGCTTTTTGTTAATCTTTTCAATTTTTTCTTTTGTTTTAATTTCATTGAATTCAGTCCTGATTGTAATTATTTCCTGTCTTCTACCACTTTTGATTTTTTTTTTTTTAATCTAGGGCTTTGAGATGTAATGTCAGGTCGTTTATTTATTGACTTTTTATTCTTTTAATGAATGAGCTCAATGTAACACCGAACTTTCCTCTTAGCACTGCCTTCAGAGATTTTGATATGTTGTATTGGAGGTCTCATATACGTCTAAGCATTTTTTTAATCTCCTTCCTGATGTCTTCTGTTATCCAGTCATTCAATAGCATATTGTTTTGTCTCCAGGTGTTGGAGTAGCTTCTATTTTTTATATTGTCATTGATTTCTAATTTCATTCCATATGGTTTGATAGAATGCAAGGGTAGTATCTCTATTTTTTGTGTTTGCTAAGACTTGCTTTGTGGCATAATTTATGGTCTATTTTAGAGAAGGATCCATGTGTTGCTGAGAAAAAAGTGTATTGTTGACGGATAAAATATTCTATATATGTCTATTAAGTCTAAATTATTATTGAGTTCTGTAGTTTGTTTGTTTAGTTTTTTAAAAAAAATTTTATAGTTGTTTATGGACAGCATGACTTTATTTTAATTTTTTTATGTGGTGCTGAGAATTTAATCCAGTGCCTCACACATGGTAGGCAAAGTGCTCTGCCACTGAGCTACAGCCCCAGCCCTCTTTGTTTAGTTTTTGTTTGGAAGATCTGGTAAGAGAGATGTGTTAAAGTCACCCAGTATTATTGTGTTGTGGTCTGTTTGATTCTTGAAATTGAATAGGGTTTGTTTGATACACGTGGGATATTTTTATGTTTGATACCCATTGTTTAGGGCACAGATATTTACGATTGTTATGCCTTGTTGATGTATGATTCCCTTAAGCAATGTGAAATGACCTTCTTTATCCCTTCTGACTAACTTTGATTTGAAATCCACTTTATCTGATATGAGGATAGAAATCCCTGCTTGTTTATGTGGTCCATGTGAGTGATATGTTTTGTTTTCCATCCTTTTACCCTTCAGTCTATGGATATCTTTTTCTATGAGATGAGTCTCTTAGAAGTAGGGTGTTGTAGGGTCCTTTTTTTAAAAAAAAAAAAAATCCAGTCTATTAGTCCATGTCTTTTAATTGATGAGTTTAAGCTATTAACATACAGGGTTATTATTTAAATATGATTTGAGTTTAAGCTATTAACATACAGGGTTATTATTTAAATATGATTTGTATTCCCAGTCATTTTAGTTTTTATCTTGACTTGGTTTCTCCTTTGATTGGCTTTTCCTTTCGTGTAGTTTCTCTCTTTTCTGATTTTCATTGTCTTTCATTTCCTCCTCAAGTAATATTTTGCAAGGAACGTTCTGTAGTGCAGGCTTTCTCATTGTAAATTCTTTTAACTTTTGTTTATGAAAGGTTTTTATTTCATCATCTAATCTGGATTCGTGGTTGGCATTCATTTTCTTTCAGAGCTTGGTATATATTGTTCCAGGATCTCCTCTCTTTGAGGGTCTTGGTTGAGAAATTTGCTGAGATCCAAATTAGTTTTCTTATGTAATCTGAAACTTTTCTCTTGTGACTTTTAAAATTCTATCCTTATTCTGTATGCCAGGCATTTTCATTATAATGTTCCTTGGTGTGGATCTTTTGTCATTTTGTACATTTGATATCCTGTAAACCTCTTGTATTTGATTTTCCAATTCATTCTTCATCTTTGGAAATTTTCTGATATTATCTCATTGAAGAGATTATGCATTCCTTTGGTTTGTATCTCTGTGCCTTTCTCTACCCGAATAATTCTTAGATTTGGTTGTTTCATGTTGTCCCATAATTCTTAGAGGTTCTGTTCATGGTTTTTCAACATCTTCACTGTGTGATAAACTTTGTTTTCAAGATTATATATTTTGTCTTTATTGCCTGAGGTTCTGTTTTCCAAGAGATCTAGTCTGTTAGTGATGCTTTCTATTGAATATTTTCTTTGGTTTATTATTTCCTTTATTTCAAGGATTTCTGTTTTTTTTTTTTTTTTTTTCTCATCAGAATCTCTCTCTCTTTCTTGAAGTAATCTTTGTTACCTGTATTTGTTCTTATCTCTTTGTTGGAGTGATCAATTGTTGCTTGGATTTGCTCTCTTATATCATTCTGTGCTTGCAGATCATTTTAATTATGTACCTTTTAAACATTTCATCTGCTGTTCTGTCAATGGATTCTATTATTGTGGCATCTTGGTTTGTTTTTCCTTTGTTTTTTCATGATGTGCATGTGTCTTCCTCTCTAGCAGTGCGGATCTGAGGTATTATAATTTCTACCCTATAATCTTGTAGTATCCCTGCAGTTATCAATACAATACCTTGCCTTTCACGGGGATATCAATATTTACAGCGCCCAGCGCAAACAATATACAGCCTTAAACTAACTCCTATTTAGACAATTACAGTTTTGTTTCAGTAAACAGAAATGATGTATTTGATTAGTATCTACAATAAATAGTAGGTTTGCATAAGGATCTACTGTTTCTAATGATGGACAAGGAGGGGTGGGGTGGGGTGTAGGATGTGGGGTTTATGAGGTAGGAGGTGAGAATAGAGACGTTATAGGAAGAGTGAAATAGAAATCAGGCCTACAGGAACCTTGGTGATGGTCTTCCAGGTCCTGCCTGTTGTCTCTAGATGGAAGTGGGCTGGGAGAGCCACATGTTGGTAGATGGGGAGCTTCAGTGTGATCACTCTCATCCTCAATAGTAGTTTTAACATTTTTTGGTTCATAAAAAATCGACATTTTATTTTATTTCTGACTTCCAGAACATTGGTAAGAATAACATTATAAACAGATTTTTAACTTGGGAATGACCTTTACTATAGTATTAAGTTAGAGTAGACATTTATCAAGAAGCAGAGGATCTGGTTGAAGTCTTTGCCTTGCCATTTACATGTTGTGTAACCTTGGATATTTAACTTCTTGACTCTCGGCTTCATCATCCATAGAATGAATCAAACAATAAAACCACCCAGGTAGTTGTAGGGATCAAATAAAATAACCATGTGAAGGCACTTTATAAACTGTGAAGTGCTTTATCAGAATATGTTTGTATCTTCTTTGAGAAGATCATTTGAATATTTGTGTGACCTTGATCATCATGTTAAAAAATGTTTTAAGATTATTATCTGCAAAATTACTGTTTATTCATTAAAACTTTGTGTAAAAATAAAACAACTTTTTCTTGAGTTTGGTGTCTTACTTGTCTTAAAAATTGACTTTAACTAATAAATTTGGGGGGAGGATTACATGGTTTGATAATGTAGTGTTCTCACTGCCATAGGGTTAGTTTTTAGGATCCCCTCCCCAAACAACAGGTGATTTAGAATTAAGGATTCTATACTTGTAGAACTTCATAGTCTGTGTTTATAAAAAAGTTTACTATTGTTATTGCTAATATGAGTGATAGGTGTTTTTGTTTATTTGTTTGACAGATGTTTACTGGTTAGTTGATTTGAAGAGGTCAGAGTGAGGTGAAAATTTTGTTTTTGGCTTTATTTTACTTACTTTGGTCAACTATCTTTTAAGTGCTTGATTATCCCGTTAAGCATTTACTCTCTCAACTAACTGCAACGACTATATTAATTGATAAGTTTTTAATATTTTGAAACCAAGTCAGGCACAGGTGTTGTGCAGTCCCAGTTACTTGGTAGCCTGAGGTAGGAGGATCACTTGAGCTTAGGAGTTAAAGGCTTACCTGGACAACATAGTGAAGCATGTTAAGGTAGTAGTTTTACCCACTGAGCTATACTGAGCTTGATTTTTGGTAAGAGTAGAAATGGAGACTAATGGACATGGTTGTGCACACCTGTGATCCCAGTAAATTGGGAGGCTGATATAGGGGGAATCACAAGTTTGAGGTCAGCCTGGGCAATTTAGTGAGATCCTGTCTAAAAAGCAAAGGTGGTGGGTAGGGGAGTGGTTCAGTGGTAAAGGGCTTCTGGGTTTAGATCCCACCCTCACCCCCCCAAAATGGAGGAAGAATTGGTTGAGTAATTTCTGGGGTGATTGGTTTGAATTCATTCTTCCTCTGAAAGTATCTGGTCATGAAAAGTATACCATTATTCAGGTATTATTTTTAGCTCAAAATCTATTAAAGAGGGACTCTATTCCTTAGAGTCTTAATAACTTTAATTTTCAGAGCATTTAGTATAAATTAAAAGGACACATAGCTAGGGATGTAGCTCAGTGGGTAATACTAGTGTCTTAACATGCTCCAGTTCCTGGTTCAATCTGTAGTATCCAAACAAAGAAAGAATGAGCATGTCTGATTATATCCTTTGTCACTCTATAGTGCTTCCGACTGTTTTCCTAGAAGTCTCTTGCATGCAATAAGCTTTTGCTTTTTATTTTTTTAAATATCGTTTAAAGCATCAAGTCATAGAAGTTAACATTAAAAAATATAACTTGATCAATGTTTAATGTATAAATGTGATCTAGTTACAAGATGCTAAAGGACTTTTAAGTATTTTGCTTTCAGATTCTATGCATTTATTTATTTTTTGTATGTATTTATTTTTGAGGCAGGGGTCTCACTATATTGTCCAGGTTGGCCTCAAGTGATCCTCCTGCCTCAGCCTACCAAGTAAATGGGACTACAGGTGCACTCCACCTGTGCCTGGCTTGGTTTCAGATTCTTATACCATGTGTGCAGTAAATTATTCTTTTGTTGCTTTGATTTCATTTATAGGACAACCTTTTTATTTGGCAGAGTTTATAGGAGCATAATGAAAAAATTTATAAGCACATTTTAATGAATCTTTTAGAAAGACAGCCTTAATTAATCAAGAATTGTCTTCTTTATCAGTTAATGGCTCTTCTGGAATCATCATGTTTGGGAGTAACATTGAGGAATATGATACAGTGAAATAATTACAAAACAGTTGAGGGTTGTGTGTGTTTGTATGTTTGTGTGTTTCAGTACTGTGGCTTGAACCAGAGCTCTGCCACTGAGCTACATCCCAGTCCTTTTTATTCCATTTAGAGATAGGTTCTTATCAAGTTGCACAGGCTGGCCTCCAAATTGTGATCCTCTTGCCTCTGCCTCCTAGGTAGTTGGTATTACAGGTGTATGCTAACAGTTGAGTTTTGATTAGATCCTTCTTTTATATTAATTTTATAGTAAAATGCAATTTTTGATAATAGATATGTTTACAGCTGGCTTACTAATTCCTGGAATTTAACTGTCTGCTCAACTACTGTTACAAATTGGTTCCAACATGCTAGCAGCATGGATTAAGCATATTCAAATATATAATTTGAATATGATATAAGAAGTATATTAGCTGACTTTTAATTACATTAATTTTTTATTTCATGTCTTAAATTAATGTTGAATTTTTTGTGGGAATTTCTTCTAGCATCTTTTGTTTGGATCTTGCTATGTGAATTCATAAGACCTTATCTTTTGCAATCTTTTCTAGACAAGGAAGACAGATAAAAAGATATACTTTGATAATAGTTTATCATAAGAAGTTGTCTAATTTTCCTAGAATTAAACTCGAAGCATGTGAAATATTTGAGAAAACGTAAACTTACTGTCTATTGTAAAGTGCAGGCAGTATTTTGAGGCTTATCCAAAGAAAACTTCTGAAATTTGTTATTAGCATTCTTTTAAAATGGACACTGGAAATTAAGTTAGGTAGGACTAAACTATTTCATTGGTAAGAATGATTGTGTGCATTTGTTACAGTGTTTTATAGATTTTATATTGGACTCATCAGAAGGTTGGATCTCTTTATTGTTAAGACCTTTAAGCCTTTGAAGGGAAATTTTCATGGGCAATGTTGCCAAAACCCCACTAGATTTTAAGAGGAGGTTTTGCCCGATTCACGTGACCTTGTGTGTCTTTTCTACAGGCCTTGGTTTTGTTATCACTGATTTCATAATTAAGAGAAAATGTGTTGTGATTACATTTCTCAAACAATTCCAGCTTTATTTAATTCCTTAAGAGATCTGTACTATGTGCAAAAGCACTGTTTTAGGCACTTAGGATATATCAATGAATAAAACAGAAAAATTCCTTGAAGGAGTAGGGATTTGGTTATGAGGATCTGTGGGGGAATAGTGTTCAAGACAGAGGAACAGCCAGTGCAGTAGACTTTAAGGCCTACTGGAACATTCTAGCAAAAATAGGTCACTGTGGCTGGGGATTAAGGGGAAGACTCTAGAAGACGAGGTCTGAAAGTAAAGATGAGATAGTGATGGGGTGGGACTAGCACAACAGTGCATGTAGGGCCTTGTAGACCATTATAAAGACTTAGGCTCTACCACTTACTACTTGTGTATCTTTGATAAATTATATAACTTTTTGGTGTTCTTACCTGTAAAATATAAATAATAATAATAATACAGGTTGAGTATCCCTTATCTGAAATGCTTGTACCAGAAGTGTTTTGGATTTTTTAAATTGGAGAATATTTACATATGCATAATGAGGTATCTTGGGGATGAGACTGAAGTCTGAAAATGACATTCATTTATGTTTCGTATATACCTTATCTACATAGCCTAAAGGCAATTTTGTGCAATATTTTACATAATTTTGTGCATGAAATCAAATGTCATGATGTGTAATTTTCGACTTGTGGGCACAATATTGGTGCTCAAAAAGTTTTGGATTTTGGATTTTTAAATTAGAGATTGCCTCTGCCATTTTCATAAGTTTGATGTTTGGATTAAGTTAGTTAATACCAGCAAAGTTCTGTAACACTACTCAACAAAATCTAGAGTATATCCTCTTTGCTTTCTTATGTGTGGAGTCTACGTTAAAAGGTCAGTTTCTTTTGAAAAGGTAGCAAAGGGATAGTTGTTTTCTGCTTTGTCTTTTCTATGACAAATTATGTAAGCTTCAATTGTTGCACTTAGTGCATTTTATTATAAACAATTAACTATTAGGTGTATTGACCATCCTTGCTAAATTGTGAACTTTGGATGGATACTGCAGCATTTATACATGTGTGAGAAATCTTAAGGTATTGTAGATATAAATTGGGTGATCAAAATGTTAACTGAATTAATGATAAAAATGTTAGCCCAATTAATAAATCAGACCACCTTCTAGTGAGTATATTGCAAGTATGTTCCAGTCCATCACAAATTTTGGGGCTGGGATATAGCTTAGTGGTACAGCACTTGTGTAGCATGTGGGAAGCCCTGGGTTCCCACAGAAATAGAACAGAACAAAAACCAAAACACAACAACAACAACAAAAAAACCAGAAATAAAACAGAAAAAAAACTAATCTAAAGAATGTAGTAAGTGGTCCCTATAAAATATTTCATTTTCTGTCTGGCCATATTTTGAACTTGGTGTTGGTAGAGGATTACCTTAATTGTTAAATAGATATAAAAGTTTATACCATGTAAAAAGAAAAGTTTGTATTTGCATTATTGTATAAGAGGGTGTCATTGAGAGATTAAAAAAATACTATCCTGATAGAGTAAACATGATAAGTATATTTTTAGTCTTTATATTTGCACAAATGATTATATGCAGGTAGCATTTAGCTAGTGAAATATTAGAAGAATTGTGAAGAAGCAATATTCACTAATTTAAAGTGGGAGAGCAGGCAAGGAAAGGGGAAATTCTTGACTATGGGGACTATTGGGTGGTTGTCCAAGTAGCTTCATACCTTTGATACCTTAGGGTTTTAGTTTCCAGCTTAGTAGGTTCTCTTCTCAATCATGGTGGAGAGGAATGGGAGAGGAGAAAGCAGAATAGAGATTCAAAGGAGAAATTGGTAGTTGATACTAAATGAATAATACTTATGTGGTAATTGTGGGTTTCCATGGTAGAAGAAAGGTTGTCATGAGAAAGATATTTAAAAAATGTTTATAAATGCAGATTTTAAGCTTAAATTATTTTGTGTATGTGACATTTTCTTTCACTTCTTGCTTCACTATTTTATTTTTTCCTTCTCTTTTAAAGGATTTAGTTATATTCTTTGATGTTTGGCAGTCTTAATTTAGTGCTTTCAATAAGAAGGAATGCAAGAAGATGAGTATACTTTTTGTGAAAATGAGGATCATATTAATATTTCAAATTTATTTGTTAATTCTATAGATGTTACCATATTATATGATGAGATGAAATATTGTTTTGATTGGAGAATGGGGTATACCAAATCAATTTACGAAAAAAAAAACTCATACAATTAAAATGTTTTAATTGATGAAGTTTTATTTCCTATGTGTAGGTTTTACATTGCTTTTCTTGTTAAACTCAGCAATTATAAAAATTGAATATAGTAACAAATATGAAATATATAGAGAATATATATTATTCTAATAGTAAATAGCAGTGTAGTGCACATAGTTTATTTTTACCTACTTTTAGTATAGTTTGAGATTCATGTTTTTTTGTTATTATTTTGGATCTATTGCTATAAAAGTTTTTTTTTTTTTTTTGGGTACTGGGGATTGAACCCTGGGGCACTTAACCACCGAGTTACATCCCCACTCCTTTTTATGTTTGTTTTTCATTTTTAGACAGGATCTCACAAAGTTGCTTAGGGCCTCACTATTTCTGAGGCTGGCTTTGAATATGTGACCCTCCTGCCTCAGCCTTAAGAGTTGCTGGGATTATAGATGTGCACCATGTGTCAGGCTAGGGATATGTTATTTACAAATAATTTTTTGTTTTTCCCTCCTTCCCTCCCTCCCTTCCCTTCTTTCTTTAACAGTAGAATGCATTTTGATATAATGTACACAAATAGAGCACAACTTGTCATTCTCTGGCTATACATGGTGCAGAGTCACTCCAATAGTGTTATCATACATATACATAGGGTAATAATGTCTGTCTCATTCTGCTGTCCTTCCCATCCCCACAGCCCCACCCCTTCCCTCACTTTCCTCTACACAAACCAAAGTTCCTTTATTCTTTCCTATCTCCCCTACCCCCCAAACATGGATCAGCAACCACTCATCAGAGAAAACATTTGGCTTTTGGGTTTTGGGATTGACTTATTTCTCTTAGCATGATATTCTCTAGTTCCATCCATTTACCTGCAAATGTGATAGTTTTCATTCTTCTTTAGGGCTGAGCCATATTCCATTGTATATATGTACCACATTCTCTTTATCTATTCATCTGTTGAAGGGCATCTAGGGCATCTAGTTTAGCTGTTGTGAATTGAGCTTCTATAAACATTGATGTGGCTGTGTCACTGTAGTATGCTGATTTTAAGTCCTTTTGGGTATAAACTGAGGAGTGGGAAAGTTGTGTCATTCCAAGTTTTCTGAAGTATCTCTACACTGCTTTCCATAGTGGTTACACCAACTTGCAGTCCTACCAGCAATGTATGAGAGTGCCTTTTCCCGCACATCCTTGGCAGCCCTTATTATTGCTTATGTTCTTGATAATTGCCATTTTGACTGGAGTGAGGTGAAATCTTAAGAGTAGTTTTGATTTGCATTTCTCTAATTGCGAGAGATGATGGACCTTTTTCCATATGCTTGTTGATCGGATTATTTCTTCTGTGAAGTGTCTGTTCAGTCCTTAGCCCATTTATTGATTGGGTTATTTGTTTTTTGGTGTTAAGTTTTTTGAGTTCTTTATATATCCTGGACGATTAGTGCTCTGAAGTGTGTGTGGTAAAGATGTTCTCCCATTCTGTATGTTCTCTCATGATGTTATTGTTGCCTTTGCTGAGAAACAGCTTTTTAGTTTGAATCTATACCATTTATTGATTGTTGATTTTACTTCTTGTGCTTTAGGAGTCTTACAAATAAATTTGAACTAGTTATAGTGTCATGTATGTGTAGCTCCAGCTGTTTATGAGGCTGAAGCATGAGGATTGCTTGAGTACAGGAGTTCTAAGTTAGCCCTTTAACATAGTGTGATGATCCTGTCTTAATAAAGAAACAAACAAATATAATTGAGATTAATGGTATGTGTTTTTTTTTTTTGTATGCTACAAAACTTTGAGGAAGTCAATTAAGAGCTTAGCTTATTTTAAAATAGACTTTTTTTTGGTAAAGTAGTTTAACAACTAAACTTCTGTCTGGCTAACAAGTAGAAATGCTAAGTTACAGAAAGACTGGTAGTCCCTTAATTAAAAATTATATAAACATAACTTTGAGTTAATAGATTATTTTCTAGAGATTTTAAATTTCTCTTGTTTTGCTTTTACATTTATGGCTTTTATTTTATATTATTTAATTTGTAAGATATATTTTTGAGCCCTAAAATTGTGTTAGAGCTGTTACATAAAATGCTTTATTGTTTCTGATAAAATGTTTCGTCTGTCCTATTCTTTGTTTCTGATAATTTTGCTTTCAATTTTCATTACCTTTATTTCATATAGCTGGGAAAAAATACCCCAGTTTTATGTGAAGAAAACTTTGTGGTCCGGTATCAATGCAGTACCATCAAAGAGTATTAATTTTCTCTATTAGTCTCCACAAAAGGTTGATGACACCATTGCCATTTAAAAAACATCAGATCAACATAGCATTATGAATACCTTTTGCCTTAAAATTTTCAATGCTTATTAATTGTGTTACTTATGAAACTACATTCTTAATAAAGAACTGAGAGAAATGTTACTGTCTGATTGTATCAATAAAGTAATAGTATTTGAATAATGGAGAGTATCAGCAATGCTTTTAATGAAATACATTTTCTGCTTTTTCTGTTTAAAGATGATTCAGTTATCATCCCAACTTTAAAGAAATCTTACTGCTTAACTAGAAATTATGTTTGAAAAAGTCCAATTTTGTTTGAGTCATTTCTTTATGGTAGTTATTTAGCACTGATGAACCAAGCAGTATTAGTTGCTGCTAATTATGTTTAATCCAACAGTATCTACTATGGATTATGTTAGATTTTTCACATTTAGCTAAGACTATTTCCAATTCTGATTATTTGGGGGTTAACCTGTATTTTTGTACTTTTTTTAGGATAGAGGGGAGCAATCAGCAGCTTGGAAATTCAGTCAAGTGATCTGGCGGGATGGGCATTTGCCTGACATATTTTATAGAGGTAATCAGCATTGTTTTACTCAATCTTTAGTTTTTAGTTTATGTTCAGATACTCATGGCCTTGGACATGAATACACATGCTCAAAACTGTTGGGCAGTACTTTGCTTTTACTGGAGAATCCCTTTTCCTTTTATACTCGTTTATATGTAACACAAATGTTAGGTACAAATCACACAGTATCATTATTTGTACATGTGAATATCTGTATGCTGAAAATAATTGTTACTGTTTTTTTTAAATATATATATGTGTGTGTGTGTGTGTGTGTGTGTGTGTATATATATACATATATATATATATATATATATATATATATATATTTAGTTGTAGTTGGACACAATACCTTTGTTTTTATTTATTTATTTTTATGTGGTGCTGAGGATCGAACCCAGGGCCTTGCACGCGCTAGGTGAGTGCTCTACTGCTGAGCCACAACCCCAGCCTGTTACTGTTATTATTATTATTATTTTTGAAATATTTTTTAGTTGTTGATGGACCTTTATTTTTTATTTATTTATATGTGGTACAGAGGATCAAACCCAGTGCCTCACACATGCTAGGCAAGCTCTCTACCAGTGAGCCACAACTCCATCCCCATGTTACTGGTTTTGTAAGATGAAGTCATTATCTTTTTTTTTCCCAGTTAATTATATATTATATGCTTTTTTTTTTTTTTTAAAAACAGGCAGACAGATACCCTTTCCTTTCTTGTTGGCCTGTGTTGGTACATATAGTAAATTTGTGCTTTTATTTTTCAAACAACATTAAAGAAAATTAAATATTTAACTGTTTTCAAGATATTTACATATCTTTCAGAGATACATTCTCATGTCATTTATTAATGATCATAAAAATTCTAAAAAGTGTTTATGAATTTGAAAATGTCTTTTGAGAATTCTTTTAATACTTGAGGATTGAAAATTTTAGTAGTTTACTGGCCATATTTTAGGATTTCCTTCTCTTTTTCATATCTTTTGATAATTGTCATGTTTGTCACTTTTCATTCCTTTACCCAGGTTTATTATAAGATGAATGCACACTTAAGCATTTATATCATGTCATAAAAAAAGGTTCTTCCATTTTTTCATTCATTATTATTCATTATCAGCATTGTATATTATTTCAAACATTTTCTGTACATGCACAAGCCTTTATTTTTGCATTTTCTTTAGATAAATATTGTGCATACTTTCAGCAACATGCATTTTTTTGTGGGATTAGGCAAAAGTCTTCTGTATCTTTGCATATCATTCCTTCTCATTTCATTCTGTGTGGTATTCTAGTATTTGGATATATCATAATTATTTTAACTAACCACCTGTTTATGGATATTTAGGTTGTTAGGGTTTTTCTGATAATATAAATGGTCATGAAATGAATATAAAGAAGGTGGGTTTACCTTTGTAGGTATTTTAAAATGGATGTGGAGTTTAAATTCCTAAGGAAAAAATAGTTGAGCTACAGAGCTTCTACATTTGAGAATTTACTAGACAGTTTGCCTAACCATAAAAGAATG
Source organism: Marmota marmota marmota (assembly GCF_001458135.2). NCBI lineage: Eukaryota > Metazoa > Chordata > Mammalia > Rodentia > Sciuridae > Marmota > Marmota marmota. The sequence continues at coordinate 3,217,573 of NW_026000240.1, forward strand.
AATGCCCAGTATCAGTACTTTCAATACAGTGGGAATCCATTACTCTCTTTGATAATACCAGCTAGTGTCAGACATTTTTTCATATGTCAGTTTTTGCTTTTTTCCCTCATTGTTACTGGCCATTTGTTTATTTATGGGTTTCTGTATATATGTGTATTTAGGGAAATAACGTCTGTGTCATTTGTTAGGCAAATATTTTTGCTTATCTTTTGATTTTTGTTTTGTTTTCACCCTACAGAAGTTCTGATACAATATGGTGTTCTTCATCTTGATGGTTGGGGTAGGGTAGAGTAGGGCTCTGTGTTAGGTGTCGAAGGTTTTCATACTTTAGTATAGGACTAATTTTTCCTTCCATATTATAACATCTTTGAATGACACAGATCCCTCACATGTCATAATGTGGCATTCTTTTTTTTTCTCTTAGGGATACGTAAAATGCTTGTGTGTCTTAATACTGGCAGTTTTAGATTTAGTGAACAATGGTACTTGAAAAAAAATTGAACAATAAATTTACAGAAATAGGCCTTGCAAATACATACAAAATTGAATAATGCAGTGTTTAAAAATGTAGAAGACATATGAATCACTCATTAAATGGAGTGAGGATAAATGGTTAACCATCTGTAATAAAGTGGAGCTGAGTCTCTACAATCTATAGAGGCAGATTTTAAACAAGTCATAATAGAACAATTTAAAAAGTAATAGAAATTTTTTTTAATTTTAATTCTGTTATGATTGGAGAACATGCTTTGTATGGCTTTTATTTATTTATTTTTTTTGGTGCTGGATATTGAACCCAGGGCCTTGTGAATGCGAGGTAAGCACTCTTCCAACTGAGCTATATCCCTAGCCCTGTATGGCTTTTAATTTTAAAATTAATATCAGGATATTAATTTTAAATTTGTTTTATAACCACAAATTTTATATAAAATTTTACATTTGATTTATAATTATTATAAATTTATAAATAATTCATAATTTAAAGTATATATTTCTTTTATAAAATTAGAATTTATATACTCTGAATTTATAATTATAAATCATTCATTTATAATGAATAACATTTAAATTTATTGAGGCTTGTCTTCTGTCTTCGTGTATGGACTGTGCTGAAGAATGTTCCATGTGTATTGGGAATAATGTATATTCTACTATTGGTAGAGTTTTCTTTATATGCCAAGTAGGTAGTTCTGTATCTTTGCTTATTTTATGGTTTTTAATTATTTTTGGGCTCTGCTTCTTGGTACATATATAATTATTCTTGGTACATATATATTACATCTTTTCTCTTTCTTTTTTTTTTTTTTTGGTGTTGGTACTGGGGATCGAACCTAGGGCCTCACGCATGCCAAGGAAGCACTCTGACACTGAGCCATATGTCCGGCCCTGTATCTTCTTGATTTACTGACTCTTTTTCTTTAAGTCTGTTTTATATTTTGCAGTGCTGGTGATTGAACCTATGTGTGATAGGCAAGCACCCTACCACTGAGCCTCATCAGTAGCCCTCCTAAAGTCTTTTTATCTGGTATTACCATTCCAGCTAACATATTGTTACGGATTCTGAATTTTTTTTAAATACTTTTTTTTTTTTAGTTGTACTTGGACATAATATCTTTATTTCACTTATTTATTTTTATGTGGTGCTGCAGATTGATCCCAGGGTCTCCTATATGGGAGGTGAGCGCTCTACAGCTGAGCCACAACCCCAGCCCTGATTCTGAATCTTTTTAAATTTCAATGTAAAAAAGTGTTGCTTGTTGACAGCATTATAATTGGATTTTTTTTTTTTCCTTTTTGTCTATAATCTGATAGTCTCTGATCTTGCATGGGATTTTTTAGATCATTCACTTGTTACTTACGGATTTCATTGGAATTACATTTTTCATTTTACTGTTCTTTTATATATGTTTACTGTGCTTTGTTCCTATGTCTACTGCCTTTTGTGTTACATACTTTTTAGTGTGCCGTTTGAATAACTTCATTGACTTTTTTTTAATATTTATTTTTTAGTTGTAATTGGACGCAATACCTTCATTTTATTTATTTATTTCTATAAGGACCGAACCCAGGGCCTCGCACGAGGTGAGGTGAGTGCTCTGCTGCTGAGCCACAACCCTAGCCCCCATTGACTTTTTTTTTTTTTTTATTGGTTGTTCAAAACATTACAAAGCTCTTGACATATCATATTTCATACATTTGATTCAGGTGGGTTTTGAACTCCCAGTTTTACCCCAAATACAGATTGCAGAATCACGTCGATTACACATCTACATTTTTACATTTTACTATACATTTAAAAAGGTTTTTTTTTTCCCTGTGATTACCATTGGCATTACATTACACATTTATCAGTCTGCTTAATATCATTAAAATATAGGAACTTTGTCCATTATAGGTGATTTTTCTTTTCTATTTTGCCACTGTTATGTATCTATGTGTTGTAAATTCAGCAGTTCACTGTTACAATCATTGCTTTATACCTCCTTAGATCTTTAAAAGAGGTAAGTTTTTGGTTATTTAGATTAGCCCATGTGTTTGCCATTTCTGGTGTTCTTCATTGCTTCTTTTGTATTTGAGTCTAGTGTCTTTCCTTTCAGCTTCCTGGACTTCAATATTTCGTGTAAATCAAGTCTGCTAGCAAAAAATTCTGTCTTTGTTTATCAGGGAGTATTGTCATTTCTGAAGAATAGTCTTGGTGTTTTCTTCTTTGTTGACACCCTTTTGCTTTCAGCTCTTTGCGTGTGTGATTCACTGCCTTCTGGCCTCTGTTGTTTCTGATTGGAAGTTAGCCATTCACCTATTCATGATTTTGAGCACATGCTGGGTCATTTTTCTCTTCTGCTTTCGAGATTTTCTCCCTTGTATTTGCCTTTAATAGTTTGACCATGATGTATCTAGAAATAGGTCTCTTTGTATTTATTCTACTTGAAGTTGATTGGGCTTCTTGGATCTACAGATTTATTTTCCTAAAGAGAGGAGAAAAGAAGTCAGCTCTGGAAATTTTTTGTCCTGTGTTTTAGCTATTTATTATTTATTTTCTTTCTTTCTTTCTTTCTTTCTTTCTATCTATCTATCTATTACTTTTTCTTCCTCCTGATACTCCAGAAATGTTGGTAAGCTGGATGTTCCACATGTCTCTGAAGCTGTTTATTTTTCTTTAACTATTTTTTTTCTCTCTATTTAATTGGATAATTTCTATTAATGTGCCTTTAGGTCACTAATTTTCTTCTGTTATTTCGAATCAGCTGATGAGACCTTCTGTGTTTCTGTGTGTTTTTTTTTTTTTTTTTGGTACTGGGGACTGAACCCAGGGGGCACTTAACCACTGAGTTACATACCCAGCGTTTTTTATTTTTTATTTTGAGAGGGTCTCGCTAAGATGCTTAAGTTGCTGAGGCTGGCCTCAGACTTGTGAACCTCTTGCTTCAGCCTCCCAAGTCTCTGGGAATACAGACATGTATCACAATGCCCAGCCCTTCTGATAAGGTTTTTAAAAGATTTTAGTTATTATACTTTTTAACTTCAGAATTAGAGTTCTTTTATGTAATTTCTGTGCTTTTATTGAAAATCTTAACAGTTGATAATTTTCATAATTAAAAAAGTTAAAAAATGGGTTCCTTCATTTTTATACACACACACACACACACACTTAATTGTAGTTGGACATAATCTCTTTATTTTATTTATTTTTATGTGATGCTGAGGATCGAATGCAGCACCTCACACATGCTAGGCGAGCACTCTACCCTGAGCCACAACCCCAGCCCTGGGTTCCTTCATTTATGTTAACACATCTGAAATAGATGTTTTGAAATCTTGGTTAAGCCAACATATATGAGACTCTAAAAAATGTTTGTATTGACTGGTATTTTTCATGAATATGGGTCATATATTTTTTATGTATCTTGTGATTGTTGAAAATGGCATTTTACTTAAACATTGTAGCATTTCTGGGTTGTGATTACTTACTCCCTGCCACTCAAGGTTTCTGTTGTTACTGTTGTTTTCATTATGATTTTGTATAATACAATTCTGTTGTTGAAACAAAGCAACATATTTTATTGTTGACAGAAGTTTTATTTGGAAAAATAAATAAGCATGAATATGCAGGAAAACTCAAATTGAAGGATACTGAGATAGATAGCTCTATCAGAAATCGAACTTTTAAAAATATGTCAATAACAAAATATTTTTTAAATGAATTAATATAATACTTCTTCAAGCTCATAGATGAAATTATTACTGGATTTGCTCTATGTGTAGGAAAGACAGTTCTTTGTGTCCTTGTAAACCAATAAAAACATTTTAGGAGCTTTCATTTATCTCCAAGCTTCCTATGAAGGAATGTTTACAAACTTTTTTTTAGAACACTGGGGATGGAACCCACGGGCACTTTACCACTGAGCTACTTTCCCCCAACCTCTTTATTTATTTATTCTTTTAAAATTTATTTACATTTATGTGGTGCTGAGGTTCGAACCCAGGGCCTCATGCATGCTAAGCGAGCACTCTACCACTGAGCCACAATCCCAGCCCCTCCCCCAACCTCTTTAATTTTGAGATAGGGTCTTCATAAATTGCCAAACCTGCCTTTGAACTCAGTGGTCTTCCTTAAGCCTCTGTTTAAGCTGAGATTATATATATATGCCACCACACCGGCACAAATAATTTTTTTAAATTTAGTTTTTAGTTGGACACAATACCTTTATTTTACTTATTTATTTTTATGTGGTGCTGAGGATTGAACCCAGGGCCTCGTATGTGCTAGGTGAGCGCTCTACTGCTGAGCCACAACCCCAGCTCCCCCACAAACTATTTTTGATAGGTAAGAATCTAATATATGTATATTTTAATGTTGTAGATGGACAGCATGCTTTTATTTTGTTTATTTTTATGCGGTGCTGAGGAACGAACCCAGTGCCTCACATGTGCTAGCAAGTGCTCTGCCACTGAGGTACAGCCCCAGCCTCAGCCCCAAGAATCTTTATATATATATATATTTTAAGAATCTAATATTTTTAAGGAACTTTAGGGTAGGAAATTCCATAAAATCTTTAGTCCGGTGCTATGCTCAGAAATGCTGTCAGGAAGTTTTCTTAGGCACTGCCTGGGCTTTTTTTGCTTTTTGTTTTTGGATATACTCCACATTTTCTGTATGATTCTTTTTGTCAGCTTTTCCTGCCCAAGATAACCTTGTTCACCAAGTTTTTTATCTAGGTATTTAACATGATTGTAGAACTGTAATAGTTTCTGAGTACACATGTGTTTGGTATGTTATTGGTTGTGTGTGTTATTTCTAAGGCCTGCCATTTTGTTTGCTTTTCTCTTTATAGACTTTACAAAGCAGGTAAGAATGGTGTTTTTAAGTGGTTGCTTTCTTTGTTTTTCTTTTCTAACCTTTTAGGTCTTCTGCATTTCCTTCAATATCTTATATCTCTAATGCAGACTACAGATCTAAGCAAATTATTCTTTACAAGACCAGGGTTAATCCTCAGTTCCTAACTACCAGTATCATATTTTGTTTCATATGTTAAAAACCAGCCAGTACATTGGTCATTCAGATGTGCCTTACTAGATTTTCAAAAAGTGATCATTTCTAAATTTATACCAGGTTGCACATAACTGTATTTGTATAGCTTTTTTTCCATCCATAAGTAATATGATTTGTTTGTTGTGTATGTGTATGTTTTATTGTAGGAATTGGATGGCATAAGTGATTAAGGTGGTATTCAGGGTTTCTGAAGCCTGTGAAAGGTAGAAACTCAACCATGATTTCTTTTTCAACTCTACAGCATTCTCTTCCTTGAAGTCTTCATTTTTACCCTAGTCTCAGGTAACTTTAATACTTATTTTTCATAATCTTGAATTAGTAAAAATTTTTTCAAATGTGAAACCTTGCTGTTAAAATTTCATGTTGTGTTTACATAATAGTTTTTTTCTATTTTGATTTTTATATCTAAAGAAACTTTTTTCTTGATTTAATTTTTTTCATGAGAAGACATTGATTTTAAGACAAAAATCCGTGAAAAATGGTATAATTTTAGATTAAGTTTTAGTTTAACACCGAAAAATGTGTGTAGCTTGTCATGTAATCGCAAGTGAAATTGAAGTTAGAAATTGTTTTCTTGTTTAACCTTCTTCCTTAACAGTGGATTGCATTTCTTTACCTTCGTATTCCAAACACACATCATCCATATTACATTTTCTAGAATTTCCAGGGAAACTCTGTTTTCCTCCATAGAAAAACCTGACTTAGTAACCTAATTTATTTTTGCTGTATAATTTTTGAAATATGATAAAACACACTAACAGTTGTACATGTGTACATATTTTTTTGTATGTTTGCCTATGTTCGTATAAGGAAGCAATCTTGTAGATAATTCAGAAAGTATTTTTACATTCTCCTTTCCTTTAATGGGAATTGTGTATATCACTTTCACCCTTATCCCATTTGCTGTAACTCTGTCACATAACCACAACCAGCTACAAGTGAGGCAGGGTAATGAGTCTTACTTAGGCAGGCATGTGTCTCCCATAATTTTTATTAATTGATAAGAAGGAGAGAACAGATTCTGGAGGAACAGCCAGCTATCTGTCACACTAGGGTTTGTGTCAGTTAACATTTTTTCTGTTCTAGAGTGTATCTTTGTTACTATATAGCACATATTAAAAAAAAATAACCATTAGATGTTTAATGTTTGTTTATAGTATATAGTGAAATTTATTTTAAGAAGTACTTTTTTATTCCTTTTACTTACAAAACTGTAGAAAATTTTCTGATAAAGTCAGTATTTTGATTGTTAATGTTTAAATTTTTGAGATTGGCATAAAGTGCAATGAATATAATATCTAGAATCGACAATATAGGTTTCTATTTTGCTTGTATTTTTTTTTCGACCTTTCCCCTTCTGATAAATTACAGATATATCTTTGCCAGGTGTAATGGTACATGCCTGTAATCCTAGCAACTCAGGGGGTTGAAGCAGAAGAATTGCTAGTTTGAGGCCAGTCGCAATCTCAGTGAGATCCAGTCTCAAAACAAAAAAGGACTGAGAGTGTAACTTAGTGGTGGAGTGCTGATGGGTTCAATTCCCAACACCACAGAAAGAAAAATAAATACGCACACACGCACACAAATACACACAGATATTTCTTAAACAGTTTTGAGTTGGCATAAATATGGTTTCAAGTTTCAAAGTATCACTATTTTGTTCAGTGTTTTAGAAGATTTTGGTGGTAAATAATAGGAATGCATTAGATTCTGTTTTTTTTTTTGGTTGAGGGACATAAGTATTATGTAGACAAGCATTAACTTTGGCTTAAATAATTATAAATTATTTTTCTATGGTTAAAAAATGGTTACTTTTTAGGGGCTGGAGCTGTGGCTTAGTGGGGGAGCACTTGCCTAGCATGTATGAGGCACTGGGTTTGATTCTCAGCACTCCATATAGATGGATGAATAAAATAAAGGTAAAAAAAAATCAGGATAAGTTAAAAAAAAGGTTACTTTTTAAATTGCATATTGCACATTCTGACTAATAATTTTTAAGTATTAAATTAGATGTTTATTATTTAAATGTTTTATTGTTGCTAGTCCTGATTTGAAATAACTTTTTGTCCAGTTTTCATTATTGTAAATGATGCTATTAGGAAATTTTAAAATAGCCCATTAAAAATCAACATTGCTGGGCATGGTGGTGCATGCCTGTAATCCTAGCGGCTCAGGAGGCTGGGGCAGGAGGATCACGAGTTCAAAGCCAGCCTTAGCACTGGCAAGGTGCTAAGCAACTCAGTGAGACTCTGTCTCTAAATAAAATACAAAATAGGGGTGGGGATGTGGCTGAGTGGTTGAGTGCCCCTGAGTTCAATCCCTAGTACCAAAAAAATTAAAAAATCAATATAGTCGAAAGTTGGGGTTGTGGCTCAGTGGTATAGCACTTGCCTAGCATGTGTGAGGCGCACCATATATAAACAAACAAATATACATAAATAAATGTTTAAAAAAGGTTAAAAGACATTTCTTAGAAAAAAATGAATATAGTTTACAATATAGGCTTTGTAAGATACAAAATGATAGTTACATAAAGGTATATCTGAGGAGTTCTCTGAATATAGAATGTGCCTACACAGTAAATATTGTTTTTAAATGAGATAAGCAGTTTTTGCTAAATCATTATTTTGTGTTTATGTACACATATATACATAGTTTTTGCTAAATCATTATATGTATATGTACACACACATATATACGTGTGTGTGTGTGTGTGTGTTGGGGGGTAACTGATAATTGAACCTAGGAATGTTCTACCACTGAACTGTATCCCCAGATTTTTTTTTTTTTAATTTGGTGGAGACAGGGTCTCACAAAGTTGCCCAGACTGGCCTTGAACTTGGTTAGGATCCTTCTGCCTCAGCCTCCTGAGTCAGTGGAATTATAGGCACGTGCCACTATGCCCAGTTTATAATTATATTCTGAAGGATGAGGAAAAATAGAAAACTTCTTAGGAATGACAAAATTTTAAGTTTCTTATATTGACCACTGATTTATTCATCTTACCAAATTATCTTAAAGCTGATATTTATATTTTATATTTCTTTTTTAATTGAGGTATTTGTGTGTGCTGGGATTGAACCCAGGGCCTTGCACATGCTACATCCTCAGTCTTGATATATATACGAGAGAGAGAGAGAGAGAGAGAGAGAGAGAATTTTAATATTTATTTTCTAGTTTTTCTGCGGATACAACATCTTTGTTTGTATGTGGTGCTGAGGATCGAACCCGGGCCGCACACATGGCAGGCGAGCGCGCTACCGCTTGAGCCACATCCCCAGCCCTTGATTGATATTTGTATTTTTAATGCTGTCATTTTAAAAATATAATTTCTTCCTGAGTCATGCAAAGGTTAGAAATTGATGTAACTGGCATGTTAACTGGATGTTAGAAATTAATGTAACTGGCATCCTCTATACAAAAGAGGTTTGCTGAAAATTATTTGGATCAGAAGTAATTTGTAGGATTTAGAAGTAATTTGTTCTCTGTTACTTGTTTTCAGAACAAATTCCTTTAAGTGCCTCTCCTGCCTAAAGTGAAGTTTCTTTTTAGGTGTAATCACTTCTGGTATAAGGGTGGGGTGTTGTTGAATTTGGGAGAATATTTTATTTGAAAATTACTCTTAGAAAATGCAGTGATTTTTAGTTTCCTAACCTTGACCATTATACTGTTTTGACTCGTAGTATATAATTAAAGTTTCACATTATTTAGTTACAGTTGATGGAAAATATTAATGCCAAACTCAATAAATAAAGCAGAAATGCGGGATATTAAATGAAAAATATTTTTTTCTTTCATGCTTGAATGCAGATTAATTAAAGGTGGTAAGTGGCATGTAGATAGTCTGTGTATGATCTGAAGGGGGATAAGGATTTTAGAGGGTTGTGGCACAGGCCTTCAAATCTGTTTTCATTTAAAAACGAACAGCCATCCTTTCTTTGGTCTTTGGTTTATTAGCCATATTTAGGATTTTTAAAAATTTCTAATTGGAAATGGAATATTAAGAGAGAGATTTTTCTGGTAATTGAAGAAAAAATGGAGGAAAGAAGTTAATTTAAGAGGGTGTATGTCAACTTGTGGGGAAAAAAAAAAAAGGACTGGCTAAAGGGAAATTCTCTAAGGTGTGAATAGTAGATGAAGTTGGAAAGTAGAGAATATGCAAAGAGTCCAGTCCACTTTAAGAAGAAATAAAGATTCTGCATCAGAAAGTTCTCTGGTATTAGCTATGAGATGGGTTGCTCAGCTAAGGAGATTGCTTTACCAAGCCAAGCATTGGTGATCCAGAGGCCTCAGAAGTAGGTGGTGAGATGAGGATGAGTTCAAGGACTTTAAGGTTTCCAGGGCCTTTAAAAGTCAGGAAGTGGTATGATATGGTAAAAAGTGCATTGATGCAAGTAAACTTGGTTTGAAATTCCAATTTACTTCCGAGCTATGTAGTTTTCAGTAATCCTCAGTTTGTCTTTGCATTGTTACTGTCTTGAAGATTATTATAAATATTAAGTAAGGTAATATGTATAAATGTGTCCAGCACAGTATCTTACATCTAGTGTGTCCTCATTGTGTTAGTTGTCTTTCCTGTCCAGGTTCCCATATCTTTGAAACTTAGATTACAAATACACACGTATTAATAAATTTGGAAGGGTAGTTTCCTCATTAATTACCTAAATCCCCAATTAGAAACCTCATTAAGTATTTTAAGTTCCTTATATACTTCTGTTAAGTTTGTCTTTTGAAAGAAGCCCATACAGTTGCCTGGATTTTGGAAGTAATTTTTGCAGTGTTTGTATTGAAACTTGAATTTTTTATTTTAATATTTAAAAAATTTTTAAAAATATTTTTTGGTTGTAGATGGACACAGTACCTTTATTTTGTTTATTTATTTTTATGTGGTGCTGAGGATTGAACCCAGTGCCTCACATATGCTAGACAAGTCTTCTACCACTGAGCTAGAACCCCAGCCCTATTTTAATATTTTTATTAATGCATTATTGGTGTCCATAATAGTGGGGTTCATAGTGACATATTCATAAAGGTATATATGCTCGTTCTCAGTCCTCAGTACTTTCCTCTCCCTCTCCTCCTCTGTCTCCTTGATCCCTGTCCTCTATTCTGTTGGTCTTTGTATTTATTTATTTATTAACATTTTTTTAATTGGTGCATTACAGTTATACAAAAAAGTGAAATTCATTGTGATACATTCACATACGCCCAGAGCATAATTTGGCCAATTCTCAATCCTTTCAATACCAGCTGGGATGCATTTTTTGATTTCTTCCATCCATGAATTTCTTCCTTCCTCCTCCCTTCCTCCCTTCTCTCTACCACCCCTTTCTTTCTTTTTTATACTGGTGATTGAACCCAGGGTGCTTTACCACTGAACTACATACTCACCTCTTTTTATTTTCTGTTTTGAGACAGGGTCTCTCTAAGTTTCTTAGGGCCTAAGTTGCCCAGTCTGGTCTCAAACCTGCCATTTTCCTGCCTGTGCCTCCTGTGTCACTGGGATTGTTAGACATAGCCACCACACCTAGCTTGAGATTCTCTTTTTCAATATTTGTTAAGATCCATGATCACAGAGCAGACTTACTGTAGGTGGGATCCCACAAAGTTTTAGATTCAATGAAATATTTTGGTTGGCATAAGAAAACAGGGTAGAACCAAACACTTCATGGAAGAAATTTCGCATTTTTTTGAGCCACTATAGTTCTGTAAGACAGGCTTTGGTCCCACCACCTCAGTGTATTAAAAACTTGCATATTTTACTTCATTGTTAAAAGCACTGACTCAAAGATTATTTGTTCTGTGTCAGCGTGTAAGACTGTAAAGCTTAGTTTCTGATTGCTTGCACTTAGATGATAAGAAACATTAAAGTAGAAGATGACAAGAAGAGTAAACTCTCTTAGAAAATAGGAGAAAGTAATGGGTCATAAATTTATTTCTCTCTAAGTTAATCTTTGTTACTAGACTTAAAAAACTAGGTGAAAACTGCGATAGTTAGGATTATTTTTTATATAGCTGAACCAAATATTTGTCAGGAAAGAATGGTAGGTGGATGGGGCAGGGGTACAGACAGGGCCCCCCCAAACATGTACACACATATATAAAGGAAGCTTCCAAAAGCCTATGGAAAAAGGAAACAGTACAAACCTATGCTACAAAAAATGATAAAGTAGGAAAAGTATATTTTTGTATTGTCTTTGTGCCTCCCTTTAAAATCATAATCATTATTACCTTCCCCCCTCATAACTCTTAGGCTATTTTAGCCAAAATTCTCATGTTTCACTGCACATTCAGAAATTCAAATACAAGAAAGGTCCCATGCTCAAAACTTAACACATGCTACTTCTCTAGTTTAGTATTTTCAGGGAGGCTTAGCAAAGTGTAAAGAAAGGAAACAGATATAGTCAGTCCATATTAATGAGTGAATGAAGGGTCAGGAAACTTTGGTAGTACTTAAATACCTGGTTCCCATACTTTGCTCTTTTCAGACAGAGGGGTGGTTATAGGGGAGAATAAATCTTGGAAGTGGGGGAAGGATGCAAAGTGAAGGAGTCTGCTGAAGGAAGATTAAGGAGAACTTGATTCCAGCTTGGCCCCTTTCTTTCTCCTCTCCTTGATTCTAGTTTTCAGCATTGTCACCTCTGGGTAACTTGAACACAGGAGGTAGGATTACAGTCCCACCATTAGCTAAATGAGCCCAAGGACATCACTGTCCATCTTGTCTTGGTTCTTTTTCTTTTCTTCTTTTTCAGGGTTTGAACCCAGGAGCACTTAACCCCTGAGTCACATTCCTAGGCCCCCCCCCTTTAATATTTTATTTTGAGACAGGGTCTCTCTGAGTTGCTTAGGGCCTTCTAAGTTGCTGCACTGACTTTGGACTCTCAATCTTTCTGCCTCAGCTTCCCACACTGCTGGGATGATAGGTGTGTGCACCATGCCTGGCTCTGTCTTGGTTTTTAACAGCTCTGCCATTTTGTATCCTGTGCATCAGTTCCCAAGGTTCATCCAATTATAAAATAGTCTTCACAGGATACTCAGAGTGGATTATTATTCCACCTATTTTCTTTTTCTCCAGTTAGACAGAAATTCATGGGAACTTATTGTTTAGTATTATGTTTTTCGCTTACAGAATAGTCTTTTATGTGACAGATGACTTAAGGGAAGCAGTATTTCTTTTCTTTTCCTGTGTAACATTCCTAACCTTTGAATTTCCATAGGCACATTTGGGTCAAAAATTAGTTGGCTTTTTCAGGGGTAAAAGGGGAGAGACATTTAACTATTCACATATTAATGTGAATTGATTACATCTGTTTTTCTTTTCTTTTTTCTTTACGCTTTGCTGAGCCTCCCTGAAAATTACTAAATTACAGAAGGGAAGTAACACGTGTTAAGTCTTGAGCATGGGACCCTTTGTTGTATTTGGATTTCAGAACATGCAGTGAGGCGTGACTAAGAATTATTAGGGGTGGTGATGAAACTATTATGGTTTAAAAGGGAGGTGCAAGGACAATACATAAATGTACTTTTCCTACTTTATCATTTTTTGTATCATAGGTTTGTACTCTTTCCTTTCTTCATAGGCTTTTGGAAGTTTTCTTTCTTTGTATGTGGTCCTTATTTCATTTCCTGTCCTGTTTACTATCCTGTTTACAGAGACAAATTGAGATGTGCAATACCTTAATTTGCTTCATTTTGTCTTAAAACACATTTTAAAAAAACACTGAGTCTTTCATATTACCCACACCTGTTACCATATTGTAAAATTAGAAAAGAAAAGGAAGGTCTGGGGGTGTAGCTCAATTTTAATTAAGAGTGTTTGATGTGTTGAGGCCCTGGGTTTGATCAGCATCCTTATTATAAAAACAACATGTTTTTGTGTATGTGTATATATATACACATGCATAAAATATATAAAATTTATATTATATAAAAATACATGTACATAAGAATATGTACATATATTTGAATATAAGAATATATATGAGAATACATACATATATATTTATATTAAGATTTACATGGTTTGAAAAAAGAATAAAACAAAATATCAGGATTAGTCTTTTCCCTGCAGATTCCTTTCTTATTTCAGTTCCCAAATTCCATTGTTTCTTTGCAGGAAGAAAAAAAAAATTTCTCCAGAATAACTATTGATCAGAGCTGTTCTTTTAAAAAAATTATGTATAAAGGGTCTTACTGTCTATATAGATGTTGATTTTTTTCACCTGCTTTATGTTGTATAACCAGCACATATGGCTAACCTCTTCTTTTTATGGTTGTATACATTCTGTTGTATGGTTGAATCATAATTATTGTAAAGAAGTCTCCTTATTAGTGGATGGTTTGATTGTTTCTGGTCTTTTGCTGTAAATGAGGGAGTTGCATCAAATATCCTGGTTCATGTATATAAATAACTCTAGCGGATCATGTATATCTCTACCAGTGAAGTTGCTTGGTCAAGAGAGTACATGCAGTTTTTACTTTGTTATTTCTAAGCTCATTTTAAAACTTTGAGCAGTATTCATTGATATGAATCCTGTGTAAATATTGTAGTATTTTCTGATATTTCAGGGCATTTATCACAGAAATAATGTCCAGGCTATCCAATTTAACTCCAGATGTCTGGCTTAATTTGGGGTGACCATAGGATTAACAAATTATGGTTAAAAAGAAAGACAGATTCCTTTTGTTTTGCCCATGATCTGTTTTCAGAAAATTTGTTGAATAGGTCAAGTTTGTCTTCTATTTGGCAATGTTTCTATTTCCTTTTCAATTTACTTTCTTTTGTTTTGCTGTCTTCCTGTCCCAATTCCCTTACTCTTGTGTACTTTTATCCCCCCCCCCCTTTTCCCCCCAAATACTGTCTATTCCCAGAGTACTTTTATTTCTTCAGTACTGATTATTTTAGATTTGTATTAGGAACACAGGTAGTAAAAATTCATATTTTATAGGTATAATAAAATGGGAATATAATTTTAAATAGTATGCATAATATTAGGTTACACTAAAGTTTTTAAAGTTGGTGATCAAAAGTATTGAAGTTGAGGTCTACGCACGTAAGGAAATAAAGAGCTTGGGGTAGTTAACAAATTAGGCTTCAAGTTTGAATTTTTTTTTTTTGGTGCTGGGGATTTGCATGCAAGGCAAACACTCTACTAACTGAGCTATATCTCCAGCTCTTGAGTGTTTTTTAAAAAACAAAACAAAAAATCAGAGTGTGCTCCTAGCTCAGTTGGTCTTTTAGTAACTTCTTTGACATCTCCCATATTCTCTAAATAACTTATAAGTTTTTCAAAATAATGGTATGACTGTAGTAGCAACATACCAAAATAATGGTATGACTGTAAATAAGAGTGGTGGGCCCTTGAATGTATAAGTTTATAAATAATTCAGGGACTTTCCACATTCTTTAAGAAAAAAGTAAATAGTTTAGAAAAGACTATAATTGATTTGCAAAGATTCCCAAAGAATTGCTAGAGTAACCCAAGTTTAGCCTTAAAAGACATCCACTTAGTTGTAAGATAGTTAAAAATCAGGGACAGGATATGGCTGAGGGAATTGGGATATTTGAAAAGAGCAATTATTTGGTAATATATTTAAAATCTTTGACTTTTAAGATTTTAAGTTTGTTACCTAAAGATTTTTAAAAGTAAAATCAGATGGTTGATCTTAACAGGGAAGGCAAGAAAAGCAAGTGTTAAGTATGCTTTTGTTTATTCTGCTGTTAATAAGGCTTTTTTTTTTTTTTTTTTAAAGTAAAGGTTATTCCCTTGATGTTAGTAAATGAAGGAGTATTTTGGTTTCAGTAGTAGTTGGAATTTAACTTATTTATTTGACCTCTGGAAACCATGATTAAGGAGGTGATCTTCATGTGATTTAGTTGGGAAAGAGGTAGTTAAACTGAAATATAGTACATTTACTAATTGTAGGTCCTTCATATTAGGTAGTGAATGTTGTATTTACTTCTCGTAATCTTAATAATAGTAGTTTTTAAAAACATTTCAGTCTTCTTTGAGATGAGATCTCTTTGGGTTTCCTAATAATTGTTATATTAGTCATTATAGTAATTAATGTTAATTAATTAATATTCATGAATTTATAGCTAAATTAGAAAAGCAGATTTTAAATATTGTCTCTCTTTTCTATAATAAGGTAATATAATTATTTTTATAGTGTTTAGTTCTTAATTTCTTATCACAATCTATTTAGTCCTTTGTGACTCAAAATATACTAGTAATGACATTATTATTTCATTTTAACACATTTTATTTTTAATAATTAATACATTTAAAAACATTCATGAAAGTAATAATTTAGTGTAGAAAGAGATAAATGTAAATAAGAAAAAGAGGAATGTTCATCACCCTGTGGTAATGTTAATGTTGTTACCATTTTAGATAATCCTGTGTACATTTACACTCCCGACCACATACATTTGCATATATTCTCTTTAACACTTTAAGCTATTTCCCCAAGTCTTCAGATATTTTTCAGGAAAACTTTTTATTGACTGTATGAATTATTGTTCAGCTGCAACAAACTTCACCTTCTTATTGTAATAACTGAGAGAAAAATGCAGGTATCACAGGTGTACATCTTGAAATTTCAGAGTCTACCTGTGCAATCAGCCTTCCTTTCAAGAAAAAAAAATCACTGTGTCCCCAGAAGCTTCCCTTTCCTTCCTCCTATCAGCATTGTCCCTTCCCCACTCAACAGGCACCCACTATTCTGGTTTTATTATTTAAAAAACAAAAAACAAACAAACAAAACAAAACAAAACAAAAAAACTACAGTAAAACCCACTCATTTGAAATATTTCAGAGATTTATGATTTTTTTTTTTAAATTTCCTGAGTTGTGCATCTGGCAACCATCACTATAGTCCAATTATAAAAAAATATGTTGAAACATATTTTAACCTGTTTTTTGAACACATGATGTATTTCTAGTTTTTTATTGTGATGATTATTGCTGCACTGCTTTTCTCTGTATGTGTCTGTAAATAAATTCCTACTCATAGAATTACTGGTGTAAAAGGATATGCATTTTTGTAGCTTTGGTTATATACTACTAAGTTGCCTTCGAAAATAATTGATCTAATTTATATTCCCTCTGTAGGTTACTTGTCTCTTTTTTTTTTACTATCTCCATATTGAATGTATTTGAAAGTTTTTACCAGAGTGGTGGGTGAATATGGTACCATTGTTTTAGCATTGATATCTTTGATTACTACTATGACTATTTTTATATGATTGGTGACTATTTTTAAGTTTTCTTTAATGATTTGCTTGAGAGTGTTCTCTGTCAAAAAAGGCCTTCTTGAATGTGTCCTTTTCGACTTAAGACACTTTGATGCATTAAAGGAAATGGGTCCTTTAAAGTTGAAAATGCTTTCTCCCAATTTGCTTTATAGCAGAATCATTTTTCAATAATCAGGTAGATTAGAATTTTATGCCTTAATATAAAAATGTACTCAACTAGTCTTTGGAAACCTATCTTGGTAATTTAAAAATTGTGAATTTCATGGATAAAAACTTATCCTTCAAATGTGTACCTTTTATAACTTGAAATTTAAAAAAATGTCAATTAGTCGTATAAAACTAATTTATTATGCTTTGTTGCCAAACTTGGTCTTTCTAGGCAGTTATACTTAAGCATGAACATTGACGACAAACTGGAAGGATTGTTTCTTAAATGTGGCGGCATAGACGAAATGCAGTCTTCCAGGGCAATGGTTGTAATGGGTGGAGTGTCTGGCCAGTCTACTGTGTCTGGAGAACTGCAGGAGTCAGTACTTCAGGATCGAAGTATGCCACACCAAGAGATCCTTGCTGCCGATGAAGTGTTACAAGAAAGTGAAATGAGACAACAGGATATGATATCACACGATGAACTCATGGTTCATGAGGAGACAGTGAAAAATGATGAAGAACAGATGGAAGCACATGAAAGACTTCCTCAAGGACTTCAGTATGCACTTAATGTCCCTGTAAGTAATTAATTTATAAGACATTGAACTTATGGTTAAAAAGTATTAATTTTGTCTTAATATTGTGTTTTTGAAGAAATATCAGAAAATATTTAAAGGCTAAATAGTGTTCTTGAATACATTCACTAAAATATTGGCAGAAATCATACTTGAAGGCAAAATTAAGTTTTCATATTACATAATTATAGAAATTTGTCTTTTCTATAACTTTTATTTCTCAGAATTATGTGTGTATTGAATTTTTAGTGCTTAATTTGTAAAGACATTTTAAATTCTATTTTTATTTTTAAAGAGTAGGTTTAAATTGTTAAAAAAAAAATGTTAAAAATTCCCACCTCTTTTTTTTGAGGGTGGGTGGGTGGAGTGGGTGTGGTAGTTCTAGCTTAATTTGAACCCAGGGCCTCAAGCATTCTAATAAGTATGCACTGTACTTAACTGAGCTATACCCAGTTCCTTGCCTTCAACAACTTTTTGTGATACACCCCTATTCTGTGTCTTCTTTTCATTCTCTCCTTGCTTAATATGTATCTTTTAAAAATCATACCAGCCCTTCATTCTCTCTTACCCCACCATAGACAATGGTTCAGCACCTAAGGTAGTCTTTTGTAGTCACTCATGTCTTTCTTGCCTTCTCTACTTTGATTCTTGCCCTATGATCAGTAAAATCACCAACATAATGTAATTCTCATTTTTCTTTCTGTGGTTTTAAAACTGGGTTCCTTTCAGTTTATGTAATTCACTGTACCTTTGCTTTAGGATCTTTGTATATGCTGCTTGGACTATTCCCCTCAGCCATACCTTTCCCTGTTTTTTAACTTAAGATAGTGCTTCAGTCATAATCACCCTGCCCACTTCTATTGACCCTAGATTGAGCTCTGCCATAGGGACTTATGTTTACTTGTTCAGTGTCTGTCTATGTAATAGGCTTATATACTCTACAAGAGCAGAGGTTTCTTATTTTCTACTCTGAGATGTTGCCACATAGGTTGAATGAATGGATAATTACTTATAATTATGTTCTAAAATGTGGGCTTGCCAACTTAGTCTATAGTAATACTTTTTCTACTTTCAGTCTGTTGATATCGTGTATTATATTAATTGATTTTCAAATGTTGAATCAGTCTTGAATGTCTTGAATAAATTTCAAGTATAATTCTTTTTATACACTGTTGGGTTTGATTTGATAACATTTTTACGTTTCTGCTTATGAGAGTTGTTTATCTGTAGTTTCTTAGTAATGTCATTGTCTTGTTTTGATTTTAGGGTAGTGTTGGTTTCATAGAATGAATTAGTAGGTATTCCTTCTGCTTTTGTCTTCTGGAAGAGATTGTAGAGAACTGGCATAATTTCTTTAAATGTTTCGTGGAATTCATCAGCACACCCTTCTTTGCTTTGTACTTTCTGTTTCAGAAGGTTATAAATCATTGGTTAAATTTCTTTAATAGATTGTTTTATTTCTTGTGTCTATGGAGTTTCCTTTCTTTCATTTCTGATATTTGTAATTTATATCTTCTCTATTTTTCTTTTAGCATGGCTACAGAGTTGACTTTTTAATTACCATTTTTATCATTCTCAAATTTATAGTTCAGTAGTGTAATTATATTCTTAGTGTACCATAGCTCTCTACAAGTATTAATGGAGGAATCAAATCCAGGGCCTTAAACATGTTAGTAGGCAAATACTCAGCCATTGAGCATTTGCAAAGAACTTTATCTGGCAAAACCTGAAACTATTTGTTGAACAACTCCCCATTTTCCTTCTCCCCAGTATAGGTTTATAGATTTTATTGGTGTTTTCAAAATGTTTTGGTTTTTCTGTTTTTTTTTTTTTAAATTAATGTATTTCTGCTCAGAGTCTTATTATTTCTTAGGTTTACTGTGGTTTCAAATTTTTTTTCTATAGGGGGAAGTTTAGACTATTGATTTTAGATCTTTATTTTCTAATATATGTATTCAATCCTATAAACTTCCTTGGAATTACTGCTTCAGCTGTATCCCATTTGCATTTTTATTTTCATTTAGTTAAATATGTCTAACTTCTCATGAGATTTTTCTTCTTTTCAATTGTTTATTACTTTGAAGTATATTGCTTGATCTCCAGTCTTTTGGGGGTATTTTCCAGTTTTTTTCCTACCTTAATTCCATTATTGTCAGAATTATGAATAGTATGATTATTCTCCTTTTAAATTTAAGGTGTGTTTTATGATCCATGATGTGATCTATCTTGGTGAATGCCTGAGCCATCCTTGATCTTTTAGATAGTTCTATAGTGATCTTCCTATATGAGATGTATAACTTCTCACTCCCCTACTAAAACTTTTTCAGTGTTTCCTCAGTGCCAAACAGATAAAATGAACCTTTTTTTTTGGGGGGGGGGCATAAATGGAAAGAATCCTTATAATCAGGTCCTTTTTGTTTTGTTTTGTTTTCCTTTCCTTTCCCCAATACTTGGGAATTGAACTCAGGGGTTACTTACTCAGCTACATTCCCAGCCTTTTTTATTTTTATTTTAATTTTTTAAAGTCTTAAGATAGAGCCCTTTTTTGCTGCTGAGCCTGCCCTCTAACTTGAGATTCTCCTGCCTCAGCCTTCTGACTAGTTGGAATTATATACACCACTGTATCTGACATATAGGTTCCTGCTTATCCAACTTATACAGTAGTTCATATCTCCTCTCCTATATTTTATGCTTTAAGTGTATCAGGTTACTTTAATTGCTCACACTATGATATTATTCTGTTATTTTGAACACATAGTGTATGCCTGTAGTATTCTTGTTTGGCAGTCTAGAGTTGTGTGCTTTCTCTTTTGCATGGTGGTCATTATGATACTAACTTGCTTTGACTATCTTTGCTTGCAGGATTCTTGTGAGTATGCAGTATGCTTTAAGTTTTCTTTCCTATAGTCTGCCTTTAAATTTTATGGTTTTTAGTTCTTGGGCTCCAATAGGCAGTTAGGTATTATTTGAGTGGAAAGATATATTTTATTTTATTTTTAATTTTTATTTTTTAATGTTCTCTAATGAATTTATTGGCCTTTTATCTATTGATTTGGGAGGGATGGCAAACATCCCTCCCAAATCATATATTATATTTTTAATTGAGAAAAAAATTAAAAGAAAATGCTGAGACCCTGTTTATAGTTCAGAATTTTGACAACAGCATAAACTTACATGATCTCCAATACATTAAGGTGTAGATGGGATGCATGATATGCAATCATCCTATAAGTTTTGTTTGTATTTCTTTGTAGTCAATGCCCTTCACAATTGTTAATGATTATTTCATCATAGATTATTGTTGTCCCTTGGGAACTTCCTGTAAATGGCATTATATGTAACTCTGGCTCCTTTTGCGCAGCATTGTATTTTTATGGTTCATTTATGTTGGTTGAGTATCAGTAGTTTATTCTTTTTTCTTGTTGATTAGTGTCCTATTTTAATATTATGAAACTTGTTTACTCATTTTTCCTTATGGTTATTTTTGTTGTCTCTTACTTTTAATCATTGTGAATAAAGCTGCTATGAAAAATTTTGTATGAGTCTTCTTTTGGTACATTTTTGTACAAATATTATATCTCTTGAGTTTTCATTATGTTTGATTTGTCTTTAAATCAATATCACATTGTTTTGATTGCTGAGTTTTTACGTAGTAAATTTCAAAGTCAGATAGTATTAAGACCTCCATTTTCGTTACTTTTACAAGACACACTGTGACTCTTTTATATATATCCTGTTACTATTTTAAGGAGACTGATTGGTTATTTTATATCCTTAGTGTTTTTGTGAAAAGCATAGAACCAGCCTTTCAATTTCTATAAAAAGAGCCAGCTGAGTTTTGATTGGGATTGCATTGATTTTATATGTTGATTTGAGGAAAATCAACATTTAAATAATACCAGCTTCTAGGCCATGAGCATGTTATATCTCTACATTTATTTAGGTTTTCTTTAATTTATCTCATCATTGTTATATAGTTTTCAGTGTAGGGTAATTGGACACATTTTAAAATGCCATTTAAAAAAATGTCATTATTTGAATATAGAAATGCTGTTGATTTTTTTTTATATTTTGAACATGTATCCTGAGATTGTTAACATTTTCTTATTAGTTCTTATAGTTATATGTTCTTTAGGTTTGCTTAGTATCATGTTGTCCATATGTTTCACTTCTTCTTTTCTGATTTGTATGCCTTTTTTCTCTTTCTTTCCTTATTGTACTGACTAGGGCCCACAGAATAATTGATGCGCAGAAGTGGTAAGAGCAGACATCTTGATTTGTTCTAGATCTTAAGGAGAGTCCAAATCCAGTATTTTGCCATGGAGAATTTTGTTAGCTGAAGGGATTTCATTGGTGATTTTTGTTAGGTTGAAAAAGTTTTCCTCTTTATTTGCAGTGTTTTTTTTTTTTTTTTTTTTTAAAGACCATGAAGGGATATTTAAATACTTTGTTTTTTTTTTTAAACCATGAAGGGATATTTAAATGATTTTTCTGCATGTATTGAGATGATCATAAAAATTTTTTCTCTTATTCTCTTAATGTAATGAATTGTACTGATTTTGAAATATTAAATCATGCATTCCTGGGATAAACTACACTTGGTCATGATGTTGGCTATATGTTATTATACTTGGTTATATGTTGTTGGGTTTAGCTTACTAATTTCAAAATTGTTATATGTATATTCATGAGGAATATTAATCTCTAGTTATATCTTCTTGCAATATCTTTGTATTTAGGTATGTGGACTTCATTATAAATGGGTTAGGAAGTATTTCCTCCTTTATTTTCTGAAAGAGTTTGTATATAGTTGTTGTTATTTCTACTTTACATATTTGATGGATGTCACCAGTAAGATTAGTCTGACCTGAGTTTTCTTTTTATGAAGGCTTTAAATTACAAATTTAATTTTTAAAATGTGCATAAGTCTAATCAGATTTAAATTTTTTCTTCAATAATTTTTGGTAAATTGTACTTTCTAAGGAATTTGTGCCTATCTTCTATCTTTTTAATTGTTTAATGGACAGATTCTACACAATTTCTTTTGTTGTTTAAAGGATCTATAGTGATGTTTTCTTATTCCTGATATTGGTAATTTGCTTATTTTTTAATTAAGCTGGGTAGATATTTAGCAGTTTTCCTAATCTCTTAAAAGAATCAAATTTTGACATTTTAAAAATCTTCGTTATTATTTAACTTCCATTAATTTTTACTATTTATATTGTTTCCTTCTACTATTTTGGTTTTCATTTGCTCTTCTTTTCTTAAAAAAGTAGAAGATGAGATGACTGATTTTAGACCTTCCTTCATTTTGATGTAAGCATTTGAAGCTCTAAATTTTTCTCTAAGCACTGCTTTTGATGTGTTATTTTTATTACATATCAAAATACTTTTAAAATTTCTTCTTGACTGATGAATAATTAGAACTATTCTGAGTACTTTGAAATTCCCAGGTATCATCTTATCACTGGTATCTAATCTTTGTTGTCAGAATATACATTGTATGATTTCAGTCCTTTTAAATATATTTATTAAGATTTTTGTTTCAGTGGCTAGCATATGATCTAATTGGTTGATATACTGTGTTCATTTGAAAAGAATATGTGTCTGGCTGTTGTTGGGTGAGTTATTTTTTTGTATATGTCAGTTAGGTCAAGTTGTATGGTTATGTTCTCCAACTTTTGTATCTTTGCTTTAGTTTGTCAATTACTGAGAGAGGACTGTTGGTGTTTCCAACAGTTAAAGTTAATCTGCAAAAGGACCCAGTTTTGTAATTAATGTTGTATTTAATTCTTATCCCTCTTTAGTTGTCATTAATTTAGGTCAGTTTTTCAGGTTTTAAACTTATTTTTTGCATTTATTTTACAGAATGTCCTTTACTTGGATTTATCTGATTTTTTTCCCCTTATAAGTTAATCATCTTTGGCAGGAATATTGTAGAAGTGATGCTTAATTTCTCCCCATTGCATTCTGACAGTTGGCACATGATTTTTGTTACCTTTATTCTGATTGATTTTGCTTACTTGATAAGGTGGTGTCAACTAGGAGTTGTCACTACAGAGTTAATCCTATTTCTCTTTTCTTTCTTTCCTTTGTTTGTAGTATTTGGTTTGAACCCAGGGCATTGTGCATGCTAGGCAGCACATGTACTCCTGAGCTATATCCCTTCCTCTTCTCTCATTTTAAGAATTTATTCATTTATTTATGTGCATTAACATAAACTTAGATTTTTATTTTATTCACAAAAATATTTTAATCATTTTAATAAGTTATTTTAATGCTTTGTTTAAGATTTGGCCAATGGGATCCTATCCCCATCAATCTTCAAAAACTTTCTTGCTTTCTGGCACAAGATGATCTAGGCTTATCTTGTACTCTTCTTGCCTCAGTCCTGGAGTCAGCCATTTCCCCAAGGAATTCTAGTTCATTTTAGTGGAGAATAGTATTTAGAAGCTAGGATCTTAGTTTTCAACACACTGTGCCCTGTTATTGGGATATAGCTGCTCCCAGGCTTCTCAATGGACATAGCTGCAGAATATGAAAATATATGTATTCATGTATATACGTACATACTGTATGTATATATGTGTTTGTATTCTGTATATGTAATTATCTACATTTATTTATGCACACATTTGCTTTTGTATATATATTTTTAATATCCATCTGTCATTATTGAAAATATTGTTAGGTTCACAGCAAACATCTCTAATTGAGTTCAACAACTAGAGAGTATATTAGACAGTGAGAATCCTGACTTGGTTGTCTTTAATGTGTTTCCTATTATTATTTTGTCCTTACCAGTGGAGCTGTCCCTAGCTTCTACTCCATGGCAGTGCTTGACTCCCCATCCCCTGCATGGATGCCCTTCTCCCACAGCATGTGCTTTGACACCTTGACTGGGACTTGACACCACATGGATCCTCATCCTTATGGCACTCTTGCTTTGATAGACTGTGCTGATCCACACCAACTCTGATACTTTCTTCATGTAACTCAGCTTCTGATACCTTGCTCCAAGCTCTAACTCCCCCACAATGTAGACCCTTCCTTATGTTGCTTGAATTCCTAAAATCTCATGTTGAGCTTCCCTTCTGTGTGGAGAATCTCCGCACCCTAGTTGGCCTCTGACATCTTGTATTGGGCACCTTTTTCACACTGATGCCGTCTTCATCCTGACTCTTATTGGATACCTTGTTCTGGCCCAGCCTAGAGCTTTCAGGCTGTCTCATGAGGGAAAGGGGATGCGGAGGAGCAGAAAGGGGAAGGGACAAGATCGGTCCATTTGTAGTCATATCTCTTCCCCTTCCCCTACCATTCCTAACCCCTGGCTATCCCAAATCCATTTTTCCATCCCTGGAGCTTTGTCATTTTGAAAATGTTTTTTTCAGTGAAATCATACAATATGTGATCTTTTGGGATTGACTTTTTTTTTAACCTCAACATACGTTATTGAGAATCATCCAGATTGTTGTATCAGTAATTTGTTCCTTTTTATTATAGAGTAGTATTCTACAGTATGGTTGTACTATAGTTTAACCATTCTTGTATTGGGGGGACATTGTAGTTGTTTCTAAGTTTTGCTGTTATGAATACAGCTTTTGTGAACATTGGTATGCAGGTTTTGTATGACATAGGTGTCCATATCTCCCAGAATAGCCTACTACTCCCTTGTCTCTCAGATATAATCACTATGTTTTGTACTTTTTTTTCATATGCATATTGCACATATTAACCTACTCTTTCTGCTTGCTAGCATATTTTGAACTTTTCTCAACCCCCTTCTAAAAGTTCTCCGATATCTGCTTGATATTCTGTTTTTATGATTACCCAAAATCGAATGCTATTATTTTTTAAAAGATAACCATAGGGGCTGGGGTTGTAGCTTAGTGCTAAAGTGCTTGCCAAACACATGTGAAGCCCTGGGTTCAATCCTTAGCACCACATAAAGATAAATAAAGGTATTGTGTCCATCTACAACTTAAAAAAAAAAAAAACAAAACCCAGACATGGTGGCATATACCTGCTATCCCAGTGGCCCAGGAGACTGAGGCAGGAGGGTTGTTGAGTTCAAAGCCACCTCAGCAACTTAGCAAGGCGCTAAGCAACTCAACAAGACCCTGTTTTTAAATTAAATATAAAAAGAGGCTGGGGATGCTCTAATACCAAAAAAAAAAAAAAAAAAAAAAAAAAAAAGAGAGAGATAATGATAAATTAATCTTTGAAACACTTTATTCAGGGTTCATATAACATTGTTTTTATAGAACATAGCAGACAGAATAAATTTTATACCTTATTCCCTTTTTTTTCAATTTTATTTTTTAAATACATGACAGTGGAATGCATTACAATTCATATTACACATATAGAGCACAATTTTTCATATCTCTGTTTGTAATGAAGTATTTTCATACCAGTTCATGTCTTCATACGTGTACTTATACCTTATTCCTTATTTATGTGTCCATGTGGGTCTTAGTATCATGAATATACACCCCTATCCCCAGTACTGGGAATTAAACCCAGGGGTGCTCTACCACTGAGCTGTATCCCCATCCCTTCTAAACTTTTTGAGACAGAGTCTCCCTAAGTTGCTGAGGATGGTCTTCAGTTTGCAGTCTTTGTGCCTCTGGCTCCAGAGTAGCTGGGATTATGGTATTTTGACATGAAAAGAGAACATTGACTTAGAACTATATGCTGATTATGGCATGAATATGTATTTGTTAAGCTGAAAAGAGAACATTTACCTAGAACAATATGATCCAGGTCTACAGTAGTGTATCAACCTTGGGGTTGGGGTTGTGGCTCAGTGGTAGGGTGTTTGCCTAGCACATATGAGGCACTGGGTTTGTTCCTCAGCACCACATAAATAAATAAACCAACAAACAAACAAATAAATAAATGTTATATTAAAAAGTGTAAAGTGTATCAAACTTAAAGCTAACATGTCTTCTTCACATGCTATATAGATTGTGCTATAAATAGCCTTTTAAAAATGAATACTAAGCCAAATGCGGTAGCATATGCCTGTAATCCCAGCAATTTGGGAGACTGAGGCAAGAGGATTACAAGTTAATGCCAGCCTCAGTAATTTAGCAAGGTCCTAAGCAACTCAGTGAGACCCTGTCTCAAAATAAAAAATACAAAGGGCTAGGAATGTGGCTCAGTAGTTAAGAGCCCCAAGTTCAAACCCTGGTAATACCCCCCACCCCCAAAATGATACTGAAGGTGTTAATGGCTTTCTTCTTTCATTGATTCATTCACTTGGAAGTTACAAAGAACTGATTAATTTTTTTTGTTTGTTCATTCAGAACAAAAAGTTGAGTTTTCTTAAATGGTTAAAGATTTTTAGGTTCTGTAGCCCATGGAAACTCTCCTTAATGTCTGGTGACAGTTTAAGTAAACAGTTCTTCATTTGTGGTAATTGTTAGTTTTCAGGATTTATCTTGATCACTACTTTAAATCAGTCACCCAGATTCAGCTCAGTGACCCTGTGTTTTCAATAGCAAAGTACAAGTCAACCTTTTAATGTCTGTAGTTTATTTATTAGAAGTTTGTTTCCTAACATGTTAGACATTTAAATGAAGATTAAATAAAATTAGTTTTTGAGTTACTTAGGCTCACTAGTTATATATTTCAAATGCTTAGTAGTTATCTGGGCTCATGACTTGTATTTGACAACATAGATAAATAAGATTTCCATCATTTCAGGCTGATAGTACTGTAGAAAGCTTCTCAACCAAGAAACTAAATTTATTTCAGAAATTTTAAGAAAAGTATTTGGATATTCTTTTTATTCTTGTCAAATCTACTCAGGAAGATTTGGGAAGTCATAATTTTTCTTTTTTGCAGTACCAGGAATTGAACCTAGGGTCTTACACTTGCTAGACATATGTTCTATGTCTGAGCTACACCCCTAGTCCTGGGAAGTCATATAAGTTTTTATCTTCTTTATTTTTCTAGTTTGATGGCAAGCATGTTAAGAGGAAAGACTTACGTTTTATATTAACAAAATGGAGCAAATTATAAATCATGATACATGCTACGTTTGTATTCTAATAAACTGTTGGATTATACTCCTTGAGCAAAAGTATTTTTATAAATTAGGAGATATGTAAAAAATAATATTCTACTCATATAATAATATAAAATATTCTGATATGTATAATTCCAAGGGAAAAATGTACATAAACATTTGTGTGGCATTTTATTTTACTCACAAATTTTTGTGCTATAAAGCAGCATGAATAAAATCCTAGGCATGCTTTCATGCATTTTGTGTGTCTGAAAAATTTTGTTTAATGGCTCAGAAAATTCAAAATATATTTCATATATTTGGTATGAAAATTCTGTTTTATTTTAAAAATTTTCTTAAATCTTGTTATTAGTTTAGGAGGATGGTATAGTATTTATCCCAAATATCTCATGGTTAAGTCAATAAAAATCTAACATGCAGATGCTGTTAATTTATGTACATATTTTGCAGTAGGTAATTTCTTTCCTCTTATTAAATAAAAAAATTCATTATACTTATCTCACTGTTCCTTAAGGTATTTATTATTTTTGCTGCACATTTTGCACTGTGGTTTAATTGCAGAAATTGGATTGCATTTATTGATGACAAATGATTTTTCAAAATCATCCTGGAAGGTGACAAACTTCTTTGCCTTTTATTTGCTTGAAATAGCCATTAGTAGGAAGTTTGTTCCTCTATCTTTGGCTGTTTCCTTCTTGTCATCCATTATATTGTATACTTTTTCAGAGCCATTTATAAATTATAGCCATATCTTGTTGCTATTACATTTCTTTTATAATTCATTTAAGGGATTCAATAGGAGTTTGGTGGGCTACTAAGTATTAAAGTGACATGGAAGTTAATAAAATGATATAAAAGTAGAAGTTCCTTAGAGTCAGGGTATTGCTCAGTGATATAGCACCTACCTAGCATACAACATGGAAAAGGTAAAAAGTTCCTAACCTCGGCTTACTCTTAATTCTGAAGAAGTTACTAATATTGATATTCTTCTGGAAATTTTTAATTTATAAACAAATATATTGTGTATGTATTTATGTCTGTGTAATATGTTTTAGATATATAATACATATATTTAGCATAAATATATGTATGTGTTTGAAATCTGCATTAATTTAATGGCATTTTGTAGAGATTTATGTTATTGCATATAAAACTGCCTTATTTATCTTAATGGCTGATTAAATGGTATGGCATCATTTATTTAGCCACCACCCTGTTGATAGACATTTATGTTATTGGTTGGTTGGTTTGAGTGAAAAAATAGTAAAAGGAATTTGCTTATGTTTTTATGCATTTATGTTTGTGTGTACATGCACATTTTTGGCATTATTTGCCTAAGTATATGTGTTTTTACTAAAACATAACATTCATATAGAAAAGTATGCAAGTTATTAAGTGTACTATGTTGGTCAGTTTTTTTTTTTTCCCCCATGACCATAATATTTGACAAGGACAACTTAGAGGAGGAAAAGTTTATTTTGACTCAACAGTTTCATAGGTTCAGTCCATGGTCAGCCATCTCCATTGCTCTTGGCCCCAAGGTGAGGCAGAATCATGGCAGAAGGGCATGGCAGAAGAGCACCATTCATTTCATGATAGCCTGGAAGCAGAGAGAGAGGGAGTTGAGAAGGGGCTACAGGAAAGGTGTACCTTTCCAGGGCTTGCTCCCAGTAACCCATCTACTCTGTCCACATCCCTTCTGTGTATAGTTACCATCCAGTCAATCCATTCAATCTAGGGTGGACTGAATTAGGTTACAGCTCTCACAATCCAGTCTTTTTACCTCTGAACATTCCCGAATTAACACAGGAGCTTTTGGGGGACACCACATATTCAAACCCTAACATGTACATTTTGGTGTCTTTAATTAAAAGTGAGCATCTTGTATAAGCGCTAACCAGCTCAAGACATAGAACATCACTAGCATCCCAGAAGCCCCACCTCTTCTATCCCTCTTAGGTACAACTCTCCTTTCATTCCTAGAGATTACCACTGCCCTAATGCTTTTATTGTGGCCTTTAGTTCACTCAATTTGAATTCAGTATAAATAGCATTACATATAGCATACTCTCATGTCTGGTTTCTTTGTTTTACATTGTTTATGAGATATAGCCATCTTATTGCATATAGTATTAACTTAGTCTCATTTCTGTATGATCAGTTGTATGACTATATATTTGTTCTAGTATAATAAGCATTTATATTTTTTCTAGAGAAGCTGGAGCTATGGCTTTTGTAGAGTGCTCGCCTAGCCTGCTCAAGGTTT
Source organism: Marmota marmota marmota (assembly GCF_001458135.2). Lineage (NCBI taxonomy): Eukaryota > Metazoa > Chordata > Mammalia > Rodentia > Sciuridae > Marmota > Marmota marmota. Next base: position 3,247,408 of record NW_026000240.1, read on the forward strand.
TGATCCCCAGCACTGTCCCCCCCCGCCCCCCGCCCAGAGTTTCTAGATGTTGGCTATAATGCAAAATGGCACTGTGAATAATCTTGGATGTGCTTTGTGGTGCGTGTTTGTACTCATTTCTGTTAATCATATGCTTAGATTTGAATTTGCTTATGTCCAGCTTTAGCACTTATGCCAGAAGTTTTTCTAGTTGGTTTTGCCAATTTATAATAATTGCTCTGTGTCCTTGCTATTTGGTATTGTCACACACCAAATTTTAATTTTAGCCATTTTGCTGGTTGTGTAGTGGAATTGCAGTGTGATATTAGGTTTCATTTCACTGATTAAGTAATGAAGTTGAATACTTACTTTCTCACATTTATTTAGAATTTATATATTATTTATTGGTAAGATAAGTTGTTCTCTTGCCCACTTTTCTATTAGGTTGTTTTATTTTTATGTTTATAAACTTGTAGTGGTTTTGTTTTATGTGTTTGTTGGTGTGTGTATTGCAATTATGTTTTTCGACTTTGGCTTGCCAGTTTACTTTTGATTAACAAGTAGTTAATAAGGTTCAATTTATAAATCTTTCCTTTTTGCTAGTATTTTGTGTCCTGTTTAAGAAGTTTTTGCCTATCCCAACATCAAGAAGATATTTCCCTTTATTAACTTCTAGAAGGTTTAATGTTTTTTTCCTTTCCCATTTAGATTGACAGTCCATTTAGAATTGATTTTTGCTGGTGATGTGAGGTGAGGATCAAGATTTACTTGTTGGTTACGTTTTAAAGATTCACCCACAGAGATTTTGTTTCCTGCTGCTGATGTAATGTTTTAGTTTTTAGAACAACTTAATAATTTTAAATAATGGCGAATAGATTTTTTTCTTTGATTATACTAGGATTTGTGCTAAAATTCATCTTAATGTTGTTTTAAGATTATAAAGTAATATACACAGAAAATGTAAAATTTTTAAAGCTGTAGAGATCATCATAAAAATAGCTATAACCTTATTACTCTGAAATAACTGCTATTGATGTTCCTTTGTCAGCATTTTAGTGTTTCCTTTTTTTGTTGCTTTCCTGTATAGATATTTGTGTGTTTGTGTAAAATTTCTTCATGTATATTTGTGTTTATGAAATTGTAAAGGTGTATTTATCTTTATTTTATCACTTAATCATAAACTGTGAATCTTATCCTGTCATTAATATTAGTCAAAATCTGCATAATGCCATATAGTTGATATTGTAACTTATTTTACTATTTATTATTGGATATTAGACATTTGTAATTTTTATTATAAATAATAGTGTGATATTTGTTATGTGGTCTTGTTGTCACGTGAAATTATTTCTTTAGTTAAATTTTCTTAAGGCTCTTGATACATATTGACCAAAATATAATTTACAAAAGACTTCCAATTTGGTTTCCTCTAATACTATATAAGATTCCCAACTTAATATCTTTATAATGATTTTTAAAGGGAAATGTGAAATCATTTTTTGATTCATATATGATTGTGAGGGGGTAAAAAAAACAAGTGAGCTTGATCTTGGGTGGAGGGTAGAGAAGAAAATTATTTTAGAAAAGACTACTTAGACGGGGGATGGATAGTCTTATTGAAAGGTAAGGAAATTACAAGGAGGATTTAATGTGAAGGAATTTTAGCTGTATTGAATTTTAGATATCAAGATGTCTGAGTGGAAAAGTTTTGTAACATTTGGTAAAGCTTTGTGTATACAAGCAGTTACACATCTGCAGTTGTGTGGTAATGATTAATAACCATATGTATTTACTTAGTACGTGAAAGTTCTCAAGGTTTTGCTCATCTTATTTTTATTTTGAGGGCAGGGTCTTGTTAAGTTGCTGAGGTTGAACTCGAACTTGGATCCTCTTGCCTCAGTCTCCTTTGTCTAATCTCACTTGATTTTCTGAGATAAGGTGGATAGTATTACTACCAACAATTAACAGATGAGGAAATGATTATAATAATGAACAGCATCAAGAATCTATTGTACAGTGTTGTGTACTGTAGTTTTGGTATTTTACTTATATAATCTTATTTAATGCTGCAGAAATCCTTTGAGGATTTTCTGTAAGTTACATGTGAACAAGGTCAAAATGATTAGATTTTATTTGTTCATCCTCACACTGCAAATATTACTATTTGTAATTGGATTGTATTTCTTTTAACTCCCAGCCTATGTTTTTAACCATTCTACCTCTGAAAGCCAAGTTTACTCAGCTGGTAATTGGACGAGGTGGCATTGAAAAACTCAAAGTCTTCTAATGCTTTACCTAAGTATTGTTAGTACTTGGCCACTTTATTTTTTAAATTACTTTCATTTCCTTAGTCATATTCCAGAATAGCTAGAAATTCATTTCATACTCTGGAAGCCATCCAAACTATAGATAATATATAGAAAGATATAATATGTTTGTGCAAAAAGCATTTTAACATATCTGAATAACCTAGATTTATTAAGAAGCAGTTACAGTAGTGTAAATAACTCTTGAACTGAAAAGTATCAGATCTTGGTGCTAGTTTTAAAACTTTATAAATATGGATGAAAGAGACACCTCTGAAGTTTTAGTTTCCTTATTGGCAACATAAGTATAAGGAATAATTCATAGATCACAATAGTTAGGATTTTAGTCTTAGCATAAGGAAGACATGAGTTTAAAGTTTGGTTTTCACTCTTGATTAATGTGATTTTAGACAATAATTCACTTTCTGTTGCTTAGTTTTATTTTTAAAGTGGGATAAAAATATTTTTCCATAGACTTACTATAAGATTAAATGCCATAGACTGTAACAGGCCATATGTCCAGACCATATTTCCCCTGCCTGCTACTAAAGTCCATTGTGTTCTTAGTGACAAGGACAGTACCTGATACATAATAAATGTTAGCTAAATCTTAGTTTACTATGCTGAGAAAGAGAAATCACAAACTTAAAAACACCATATAAATGATAAAGTATTTTTAAAGTTAGAAAAGCCAGATCTAGAACAATTTTTTTAACTTCTACCTTTGAAAAAAATTTGGACTTAAAAAATGTTGCAGAAATAGTAGAGTTCACATAAACCCTTCACTCATCTTTCCCTAATGTTAAACCTTACACAAACATAGTACAATTGTCAAAACCTGAAACTTAGACAAAAATACCAATAAACTATAGACCTCATTTGAATTTTAGTTGCTACTCTTTAAAGTCGTTTTTCTATTCCAAGATTTGATTCAGATCCCACATTTCATTTAGTAGTTGTATCTTCTTAGATTCCTCCAATCTGTAGCAGTTGCTTAGACTTTCCTTGTCTTTTGTGACCATGATATTTTTGAGGAACACTAGTCAATTATTTAGTAGACTGACTCTCAATTTGAGTTTGTCTGATGTCTCCTTTAGTTAGATTGAAGCTCTGCAGTTTTGACAATCCTGAAAAAGGAATGTTGTGTCTTTTTCAGGGCGTCATATCAGGTGGACATAATATGGCTATGTCTTCATACTGGTGATTTAACTTTTACCCTTTGTTAAGGTGGTATCTTCCAGGTTGTTCCTCTGTAAAGTTACTACTTTTTCCTTTACAATTGACAAATACCTTGCAGAAGATACTTTGAAACAGTATATTTATTAGTATAGATATTTATTTTATTGTATGGTTTATAATATAGTATTATCATATGTTCTTGCTCATATTGCTCTAAGCTTTGGCCATTACAAGTTCTTTCAGGCTAGGTTCTATGTCCTTTTTTTGAGGTAATGGGGATTATACCCAGGAGCGCTTATACTGAGCTACATCCCTAGCCCTTTTTATTTTGAAACAGCATCTTGCTAAGTTGCATAGAGCCTTGCTAAGTTCCTAAGGTTGGCCTTGAACTTGGATCCTTCTGCCTCTGCCTCCTGAGTCACTGGGATTGTCTGCTTTTGTCACCACTCTCAGCTCTATGTCCTTTTGATGTGCTCTGATTGCTTTTCAAGCATGTTAGCTTCTGGCACCACAATTTTTCATGGTCATCATCCATTTTCCTCTGCCTTAGCTCTAGAATCAGCTATTTCCCAGAGTCCTTAGCCTTTTTTATTTGGATAATTTATTTTAGAAGTTAAGTTCTTGTCAGGCATGGTGGTGCATCCTTATAATCTCAGCAGCTCAGGAGGCTGAGACAGGAGAATCATGAGTTCAAAGCCAGCCTCAGCAACTAAGCAATTCATTGAGACCCTGTCTCTAAAATAAAATACAAAAAAGGGCCGAGAATGTGGCTCAGTAGTTAAGTGCCTCTGAGTTCAATCCCTGGTTAAAAAAACAAAACAAAACAAAAAAACAACAACAAGAAACAAACAAAAACAAACAAAAAACAACCAAAAAATAAAGGTTACGTTCTTTATGGTGAATGTCATCCCTCCATGGTAACTTCAGCAAACAAACTAGGAAGTATATTTATGTGTACTGACCCAGATGAACACAGTATCTATACTAATTTCCTTATTTTGATAGGACCCAGCCATCTATATTAAAAGAGATTGAATGGAGGAGAAGGGAATGCAAAATATGGTTATAATATCTAGATTAACAATTCTCAAACATTTTGGTCTTGGGATCCTTTCTCTTAAGGAATATTGAGAACTCCCAAGAGCTTTTGCTAATGTTGATTGTATATACCAGTGTTTACTGTATCAGAAACTAAAAATTCAGAAATTTTAAGTTTTACTTTTTAATTTGAAAGTAACAATAAGACCCATTACACATTCGCATATAACATTTTTAAATGAAACATAATCCTGTTTTCTAAAATAATTTAGTGAGATTTTTTAAAAAACATTTGTGAATCTCTTCATTGTCTAGTTTAATATAACTAAGTTTTCAAACCTACTGATGCATTTCTTTAAGGAGTCCTTAAGAGAAAGGAATAAAAATAGTAGGTTATGAAAGTAGTTTGATCAGGAAACCTGACACTGAAATGGAGTCAGGATCTTCTTGATTCCTTATATTTAAGAACCATTGATGTAGATTTACTGAAACTCCTACAAAATAAAGGCACGTTTTACTGGAAGGATGAATCCAGAACTACCAGAAGGTAAATGAGAGAACTAAAATCATATGATGTCCTGAAAGTTGGAAGAATGGCATTTCCAAGTAGGGTGGTCAGTACCATTCCAGGTAAGATAACTTGATTTAATCACTTTGTCCATCTATAGTTACTTAAACTATTAGATGCTGATAGAGCAATCAGAGTATAAATTTATAGTAACAACAACAACAACAACAACAACAACAACAACAAAAAAAAAAAATATATATATATATATATATATATATATATATATATATATATATATAAATAAATAAATAAAAATAAGAAAGTAGACCATAATTTGAATTGCAGATCTTTCAAATATTTCAGATCAAAGGACTGTTGGTCAGCTTTCTCTCCTGACAAATGTCACTCCTTTGAAAAGTTTTCATGTAATTATGGGTCAGGCAGAGTGAAAGATATGGCTTATATTTCACTATGTCTTATCTGTCAGTGTACTGCTTTACCTCCTCGCTATTTTCTGCAGTTTTATAAGCTTGGAATTTGAAATCTTCCTGTTGGCTGGTTACATCTAACTGTTCTTGTCAAAACCACCCTGGAAATACACACACACACACACACACACACACACGCACGCGCGCGCACGTGTGCTCATGCTCTGTCTCACATTCTCTCTCTGAAGTTTTTCCTTTTCTGTATTCCATAGATAGCCCCCAAATATTGCTAACATTTGTTGTTTAGCTATTATGTATGTTTGTAGTATAGTCAGTTGTGTTATATCCTTTTACATTTAAATATTTATACTTGTGGTCACCTTGATTCAACTTAAGTGTTTCCTAGGCAATATTTTGAAATAGATTTCTTCTGGTGATATTTAAACACGTTCTTTTTATATGGCTGTGTACTACTTTTACTCTCAGGATAACTGTTTTCCTAAATTTGGGAACAGTTATTTTGTCTCTATATGCCAAGTACAGATTATTCTTTCAAAATGTTTGCCAAAAAAAGGATAGTAGGTAGAAATATTTGAATCCACAAAAATTGTGTGTGTGTGTGTGTGTGTGTGTATGTATGTATGTATTTGCAGTACTGGGGACTGAACCAGGGCCTTGCACATGCTTGGCAGGTGCTCTGCTACTAAGCTAAATCCCAAGCCCTTTTTAAAATTTTGAGATAGGATCTGACTAAGTTGCCGAGGCTGGACTCTAACTTGCAGTTCTCCTGCCTCAGCCTCCTGAGTAGCTAGGATTACAGGTGTGCACCACAGTGCCCAGCTCAGAAATTTATAGGAGAAACTGCAGTATGCTTTTGGGAAGAGAAGAAATAGCTGATGGGGAGTCAGGGACACTAGAGAGGCAATGAAGCTGCAGACCCTTGATGATGGGTGGGAATGGAAGCATCAATACACAGTATAGAGGAAAGCAGAATACCTTTCTTTTTCTCCGTGAGTGGGAGGATAAGAAAGACTACCAGAAATTGAAATTGAAACTTGATAGGACCATATAGCTCCAGAAATGGAGAGGAGAGATGGTGTAAGGATAGATACTTCTACCAGGTGACTTATGTCCCTTGCAAAAATCGATCGATCACATAGAATCTTGAATAATCTGCTCTGGGGAGCTTGCAGTTGATACTGTTGGCAGCGAGGCAGTATTGCAGAATCATTACTAGAGAAATGACAAGTAAGCAACTTTATATTAATTGATAATGATAATGCCCAAGTCAGCAGATTGGTACTATTAATTGGAGTGAAATGGATGTCGCTGGATATGTAAATAAGGATGTTGGGAATGAAAAGAAGGAAGAGTCTTGGAGGAAAAAGTTGGGGAGAGTAGCAAGCAGTTTTGGAAGAAAAAATAAAAAGGGAATACATAATAATTAAGACTCTTTTTTTATCCATAGGTCTGTTGCAGTTATTTCAACTATCTTTGATTTTCCATTCCTTCCTTGGAATTCCTACCTTTATTCCGAGTACCATTCATTTAGAGCAGGACATTGCTATCTTGAATTATTCATTGTTAAGACCTTTGAAGAGGAAACTACTGTTTAGCATGATCTCTTCGTTCTAAAATTATACTTTGCACATGTATGGATCTCAGTAAATGTTTTTGGTTTTTGTTATTTTAGTCTAACTGAATTTAGCACAGAGCAGGCCCCTAATAACTGTTGAGTGAATAAATTAGTGAAAGATATTATGAGAAATGCCAGTGAAAAATACATGTATGTAAGATAGTTAAATATAAAAGAAAGACTTTTTATTTTGGGGCCTAAAATGAAATAAGTCTTGGAAAAGAAAGACATTCTGGATTCTGGACTTGAATTAGATTTGGAGCTTGAGAATCAAGAAAAGATTTTTTTTCAATATAGGAAGACTTCTTTATGTTCAAAGTTGGGACCTAAATTTTAGATACGAAGAGGGAGATACATTTTAGAAGTCTCAAGGAATCATGACACTATAGGACTTCTGTGTTGGAGACAACTTGGATCAGGGAATGAGCAGAGACTAGAGTTTTAGGAGGTGAATTTTCTGGGTTTAATTAAGTCTAAATGAAAAAGAACTTTTTTTTTTGGGAAGTGGTGATGCTATTTCTGGACAGTGTGAGAGTGCATTGAAATTCAGATCTAATAGTCATGAATGTGCTGATGAGATTGAGTGAAATAGTTAAACTCAAATGTCAGAAGAAAGGAGGGTTTTTTGTTTGTTTTAATTGACTTTTTCTAGACTTGATTTTCTTCCAGTTTAGTGGATTTTAAAAATGCAGCAAACCAAAGTGATGTAAGCCAATCCCCAAATACCGAAGGCCAAATGTTCTCTCTGATATTTTGGATGCTAACACATAATAAGGGAGGAGCAGCGTCTCAATCCCAGTGGCTTGGGAGGCTGAGGCAGGAGGATCTGAGTTCAAAACCAGCCTCAGCAAAAGCAAAGTGCTAAGCAACACAATGAGACCCTGTCTGTAAATAAAATGCAAAATGGCGCTGGGATGTGGCTCAGTGGTTGAGAGCCCCTGAATTCAATCCTTGATCCCTCTTCCCCCACCCCCAAAAAAGTTCATTGGATTAAGACAAAGGGGAATGAATGGATGGGGGGGAGGATGGGAATAGGAAAGACAGTAGAATGAATCCGACATAACTTTTTAATGTTCATATATGAATACATGATCAGTGTAACTCCACATCATGTACAACCACCAGAATGGGTTTTTCATTAGAATAAATTATACACCATGTATGTATAATGTGTCCAAATACACATGTGAATCTAAAAAGAACAAAAATATGGTAGTATAACATACATTACTGATATTTTAAGGAATTCAAAACTGAAGTAAAAAGGGAAAAAAGCTGAAATACTCATTTTGGGGAACTATTACCAACATTTCCATTAAAATTAAGGGCAAGGTAATTGTTTAATACTTCATATTTATTTACATGGATTTGAAAGTTGTGGCCAAAATAATCAGAGATGAAACTAAATAAGTATAGATATTAGAAAGTAGGTTTAAATAATTTTTTTTCCAAATGACAAAGTTTTCTAAGTTGAAAACTGAGGTAAAACTTTGTATCTCACGATTGGATTGCTGTAATATGAATATTTACAAAAATAAATATGTTCTCTAGGTGTTGCTGCTATCCAGTCCCCCCCCCCCAAAAAAAAATCAATTTTTGGTAACAGTTTTTTTTTTTTAATGCAGCAAACCAATGTTTTCTAACATTACTCTCCTACTGACACCTACTTTTTATTAATTACACTTTTTTTTTTTTTTGTGAAAAGTAACATGGAGAACACATTTTTCTTTTAAAGAGAGTTCTTAAGGAAAGGGTAGATAAGAATGAATTATTTCTTCATCATGCTTAAGAAGTTTTCTTGTTTTTATAGGTTGCTATTGTAGTCTTCCTTGGTAAAAAGAAGTCTTAAGTTTTTTTCCAGACTTTTGCAAATCATTCTTTGTAGTTGTCTTATTATCATATATCTCTTTAAGTTTTTGGATTTGCCAACATCTTTTCTAAGTGCCTTAGGCTAGACCACTTTTATTGTATGATTATAAGTTAAAGACAGATTATTCCATTTATGAGTGATAAGCCTAATGGAACATTTTAGATAAGTCTAAAAATGTAACTTATAGTGCTTACCGATCAACTGATACTTCTAGGTTTAGGTATTTTTAATGTTAAAAGTATGCCTCATATTTGAAAATTAATATGATTACATGTATAATATGATAGTAACTAAATGGTTATGTATTAGCTTTAAATATACATGTACTAACTTTTTTTGTATTTGTAAACAAGGCTCTTTGCTTTGAGAATAGCTTATTTATAAGTCTGTATTATACTCTACTTGACATTCTTCCATTTTTGTACTTGGGATTGAACCCAGGGGTACTTGACCATTGAGCTACATTCCCATTTCTATTAATTTTTATTTTGAGACAGGTTCTCACTAAATTACTTAAGGATTTGCTAAGTTGCTGAGGCTGGCTTCAAACTTGAGATCCACCTGTCTCAGCCTTCAGAGTGACTTAGATTACAAACATGTTTCACTGTGCTTGACTGTACTTAATACTTTTACTGAAAAGAGTTCCTCTGTTTCTTCTTACTGCATGTTACATTTCATGGTTTCTTTGCAATTTATAAGCCTACAGAAATGTTTGGATTACTTTTTTTTTGGAGGCCCTACAAAATAGGCATTTCTTCTTTCTTTTTTTTTTGGTGTGGTGCTGGAGATTAGAACCCAGGGCCTTGTGTATGCAAGACAAGCACTCTACCACCTGAGCTATATCCCCAGCTTATGGATCCCTGCAAAATAGGACAGAGCAATTCCACAGCTGCTTAAAGTCTCTTATCTCTCTTTGTCTCATACTTAGCCCAAGAGTGTAGTTGTATTTTATTAAACATCACTTCAGAGGTGGTATGATGTCCTACCCAAAGCCTTGTTGGTGGTGATATGACCTTCTGTTTTATGTTCTGATTGATTAGTAATGTAAGAAGTCCTAAGAGCAGTCATTTTACTGTTCTATAGCTTGATAAAATTATTAATTAGGTAAATAGTAATTTACATCATAGTTTTCTTATGCCAAGCTTCTTGATTTGTGATTCTTATATTGTCCACATTTCAGGAATTTATGGCAGTTTCTACTTCCTTATTTTGTCAATCTGAAATCCATGGCTTATCTTTAAACATTTTATTCATGAGCCTTTTCTACATAGCTGTCTGTCTTCCAGCTTATACTATGAATCTATAAGATGCTGATAATCTTTTGCACATTTTTAGTGTTCTTTAAAAATGTGGTCATTAGCACATTCTGCTTCTCAGATGATTCTTGAGGATTTTTGCTATATTTCATAGCCTGTTAAAGATTTCTTTTAAAGTCCTTGTGTTTTCACTTCAAGGATAGATTGAAAAAGTAGCAGTGAAGAGGGATATAAAGGAGCACTGTTAGTTCTAATGAGAATTGACCGTACCATTAGTGACCTTAGACCTTTGGTTTCTTTTAGGACAAGCATCACTGTGAGAACTGAGATCTAAAAATGGAATAATGTCTCTACTTATATATAGTAAGCATCAGATCTTGGGCAGAGTAGTGGCCTTAATTCATACACAATCTCATGATCACCTATTTGGTGATGGTTTATTGTAAAGCTTAGGAAAATACTGACTACTATCTTGGCAAAGACATTGAACATAAAATAATAAAGTTTTCATTGTTAGTCTATCTTTTCTTTTAATGTATCATTTTTATAAGTTTGTGTTGTATTCTTGATATTTTATAAAAGCAACCCCATCAAGATATCTAAATGTCCCTATGTCCCCCCCAGTATTGTATTGATTTTTGGAACTTAACCTCTTTTGGTGCTTGTAATCTCACATCAGTTCTTAAATGTGGCAGTGAAATTGATGTTTTGATGTCCTGACTTCTACTGTATTCCACTTTGATTATCTTTTCTCGGGACATCTTTAATCCTTATTCCAGGTAGATTTTTAAAAAAACCACGTGTGTGTGTGTGTGTGTGTGTACACACTCACACACACACACACATCTTAGTTTCACCTTCAGCTTAAGTACTCTTGAGTTTTATTTCTCAACTGCCTATTAATAAATTCTATCAACACTGTTTAGTTGGCACACACCACATAGTCGCTGTGTGAGCACCTACATGTAGGTTCAGCAAAGGATTTAACATACAATGACTTTTTTTTACAATGGACTTTTTATGTATTTCTAAAATCAGCTTTTTTTTTTGAACAGATAAGTGTAAAGCAGGAAATTACTTTTACTGATGTATCTGAACAACTGATGAGAGACAAAAAACAAATCAGAGAGCCAGTAGACTTACAGAAAAAGAAGAAGCGGAAACAGCGGTCTCCTGCAAAAGTAAGAGAATGTATTAAGGTGGTGGTTGCTAATCTTTTAATCTCAAACTATTGGTATAGCTTATAGACAGGAACCTGGTTGGACCTTAAGGCAGATATAAAAATCTTGTGTGATTTAGTAAAGTTGGCATGTTGCACCAGTTTCAACAAGAGGGAGGAGGGAGGGATGCCTGCCCAGAGATGGTGGACCATGACTTTCAAGTTTTTCTACCTTTTCATCATGTCCCTCTTTTTTCCTGAAAATGAGCTTTTCTTTTCTCACATCTCTTTTATTCTCCTAAAACTAGGGGATGATATGTAGCACCTTGCTTCTCATTTATACTGGTTTTACATACACATAATACACATATATAATGTACACACACGTGTATACATAATAATTTATTAATACGTGTGTGTGTGTCTGTGTGTGTACACGTATGTCTGGTATTGGGCATTGGACCCGTTGGTGCTTTTACTCCTGAGCTACATACCCAGCCCTTTTATTTTTTATTTTGCAACAGGGCCTCACTAAGTTGCGTAGGCTGGATTCAGACTTGAGATTCTTCTTCATCAGCCTCCGGAGTAGCTGGAATTACAAGTGTGCACCACCATGCCCAGCATCCCCAGCCCTTTTTATTTTTATTTTTACTTTTATTATGAGAAGAGGGTCTTACTGAGTTGTGGAGGCTGGCCTTGAACTTGAGAGCCTCTTGCTTCAGCTTCATGGGTTATTGGGATTACAAATGTGAGCCACTGTACTCAGGTAGTTTAACTTACTTTAATATTAAGTAAAGTAAAATTAAATACCAGTTATTCATCAGGAAAAGCTTGTTGAATACCTTTAATAGAATGTAAGCTCCATGAGGGCAGGGATTTCATTTTACTCTATTATACCCCAGGAGCTTATTATAGGAGACATAATGGGCTCTTAGTGAATATTTTGTTGTTGAATGATGAGTAAATTACAAAAATGACCAGTATATACTATTGGAAGTTACCTCTTCTTTTTTTTTAATTAATTAATTTATTTTTGTTAATTTTTATGTGGTGCTAAGGATTGAACCCAGAGCCTCACACATGCTAGGCAGGTGCTCTGCCACTGAGCTATAGCCCCAGCCCTGGAAGTTACCTCTTGTTTTTGTTTGTTTGTTTGTTTGTTTTTCTCTCTTGCACAGTGGTAGTTGGCTATATATAGCCTTTTTGATATTCTTAGGAAATCTTTGAAGTTGGTATATTTGTATCTATATGGTCAATTTTTCATCCTTTTTTCTTCCCTCTCTTTGTATATGTGATTTGAAGTCATAATTATCACTATTCTTTAAATATCTTGTATACCTTTTAAACTGTAATGTATTGAGGCTGACTTGTACTGGAGTAGCTCACACTGGCTTGCAAGTGCTGATTGCTAAAATTTCAGGAATTTTGTGAGCCAGTTGCTGAAACCATTGGTAGTTTATAATTAGTCATGGTGAGAGTATTTATCCCATGGAAATCAGCAGACACTTTCCAACCCTCTCATTACCTAGCTGGTTGTTAAACATTTGTCAGTTTGGGCGATATAGAGGTATGAAATAGAAATTTTTGAAAAAATATAGAGACTAAAATTACTTCATAGTTTCATTTCTTAGAGATAACCACTTGGATTTTCTGCCATATTCCCTTTCTATCTTTTTTTTCAATTTTTTGGGATATAAATAGATACTGATTTAATTTCCTGATTTTTAACCCTTAAAGTGTGTGTAAGCTGTTTTTACATTTAAAGTTATTAATGGCTAAAAAACATTTTTATTAGCTAATGTATTATTTTTGATAGGTCATGTATTTAATGATTATTGTGTTGAACATTGCTGTGTTCTTGGAAAGTTGTATTCTTTTCGTCTCCATTTAAAACTATGCTGTACTAAAAAAAAATCATGTATTTATAATTGTATATGATTGAATCAAAAAGTGTGAACTTTGACATGAAGATAATGTTACTCATTCCAGAACTGTACCTATTACATTCCTACCCAAGTGGACCTACAGTGTATCCCTCTACACTCTTATCAGCCTTGAGTATCAGACTTTGATTTTTTTATGGCTTACAATGGGTATATCATTGTAGTTTAAATTTGAATTTGTTTAATTGTGGTTATGCTAATTTTTTCCCTCCTTTTTACTGGCATTTTATGTTTCACGTTTTCTGAAGTCTTCTCTCCCATCTTCTTTTTCTTGGGGTCTTAAAAGTTTTTCTTAGTGATTCTTATGATTTTGTGTGTGTGTGTGTGTGCACGTGTATGTGGTATTAGGGAATGAACCCAGGACCTGGCAGATACTAGGCAAGTGCTCTACTACTGAGTTATATCCCCAGTCCTTTTTATTTTGAAACAGGGTCTTGCTAAGTTGCTAAGACTTGCCTCAAACTTGAAATCCTCCTGCCTCAACCTCCTGAGTTGGTGGGATTATAGGTGTGTGCCATGACTCCTGGCTATGTGATGTATATTTTTTGTTCTTTACATTAATGAGTAAATCAAGTGACTCATGTAGAATAATTCCAGGGTTTGAGAAAAAAATATTTTCTAAAATGGTGATAGTGATTGATTGTGTTACTTTGGGTTCACTGCTAATCTATGGGGAATCTATTTAAAGATTCTAAACCAACATGATATATATAAGTTCTGTGTTTTCCTGGCTATTTTAGTACCAAGTTTTTTTGGTGCTATTATGGAGCGTAATATCTTTCTGAAATTCCCACTAAAATTCAAATTATTATCTTCTAATGTTATTGGGAATCCTTTTATTATGATATGTTCCAGGTGTTTCTAAATATAGATCAGATATTTAGCTTTTCAGCCATTTTGCTTGTTTAATTTCAGATTAACTCATTATTATTTTATAATATTTCTAATGGTATTAAGTATTTACACTTATGTTGTAGTCAGATGAATGACTTGGCCTATTCTAACAGATATAAGAAAACATTTTTAGGACAATCTTTTTTTGGAAATCCTTAAAAGGGTGAAGTGACCAGAAATAATATATAGCAGATGGGTATATGAATAATAAAAACAATTATTTTTGAGTTATTATATAGAGAATAGGTGTAGAATTTTAACACTGATCAACAGTCTCCAGATAATTTTTTTTTTTTTTTTGTATCTGGAGTCTCCGAACTTTCAGGTATAATAAATTAATTGTTTTTATTTTTGCGAGAGTGTGATAAAAAGTCACACTAGAGATTTTTCATTAAAGTAACTTATTCTGCCATTTTCTATGAAGAGAAATAAAAGTTTATCTTGGGTTTATAAATCAGTGTGTTGCTTCTTTTAAATTGCTTAGAAACAAGTTCCTCACAGTTTTGGCCAACTCTAAGTATAATGTATATAAAGACATTGTTTTAGGAGCATTCTTTTTAGGAAATGCTTAGGAGGATGAAATGACTAAAAATAATATGTAACAGGGGTGTGAGAATTGTAATTTATTGTGCTTAAAAGACTGGTCTCTGCCCAACACCTTTTCCAAATCTTGATTTTTGCTTTTATGAATATTTTGAGTAGATGTCACCTTGTGTCAAATTAGAGATATATTCAGGAAATATTTAAAATAATGTGATTTTTAGTAATGTCTGAATTTAGATACTTCTAGATGAAATTCCCTTCAAAATAACCTTTGTAAGAAATATTATATTGTTATGCCATCTTTAGCTGCCATGCATTTTAAGCAGTAATTGCTTTTTGAACCTATTTTTTATGGCAAATCTAGTTATATTAATACTAGTTAGTACTTGAAAATGGCCCAACACTTGGCAACATATCTGATGAAGAGGAGGGTAAATGAAATAGGGAATATTATGTAGGTCAAAGTATTTACTGGATTTTGGAATTATCTGTTTTATGAAAGTAAATTTCTACATAGTAGAAGCTTGCCCCTTTTATTTACTTATTTTAAATTTATTTTTCTTTGTAGTGCTGCTTGGGATGGAACCTAGGGCTTGCTCATAGTAGACAAGCTCTCTACCACTGAACTAACACCATAGCCCAAATTTTATTTTAACTGCTTTGTTGTAAATTTTATTTTATTTTTTAAATGCACTGCTTTTGAACAAAAGTCAGCTTTTAATGTCTTGGTGCTGATGTTTTGAACATTTTTTAAAAATCATATATGTATTATAATGAAGCCCTCAGGACAGTTTTAGGGCTCTTGATCCTCTTGCTCTAGTGTTAAACTTGAATGTTAGACTTTTTAAGTGTTTTTGACTGCTAATACTTGCTACACTGTCTCATTTCTTTAAGGACAATGTTATTTTATTTTTACATTGCTCTATGTGGCCATTTATCACCACTTTTCCTTTGCCCCTTTGAATCTGTTTTGGTTTTGTTTTGGATAGGACCCCAGATAGCTAAAGTTATTAGAAGTGTATGAAAAGTCTGTGTAGCTATATGTTTGTGGTTCTACCTCCTGGCTCTGCATTAGTCAACTATAGGACTTTTTCTAGTTACTAATGTCCAGACTCCATCCCTGGAAATTCTTATTCATGTGGTTCATATCTATACTATGAAAAAGAGCAAAGGTGATTATGATGTATACTTAAGCTTAAGACCTTCGAGTCTTGAACTTAGAAGTTTTTGGATAAATGAGTACTATCACTTGATGTTGCTATTGACTTGTTAGGTGAGTTAGGAGGGATTATTTTCCACTGCAGATGGGTTTTATCAGGATTGCTGGGTTAACATTGATGAGGTCTAAGAATGCTTTTCAGTAAATTATATCATAATCCAGTACTGTTTATGTTCTATAGGTTTTTTCAAATTCCTTAGCAATTCAATGAAAAAGAGCAGTATATTTTTAATTCTCTTTATTTTGAAATGTTTTTCCTTTTTTAATTTATTCAACAAAAATTTGGCTGTTATATGAAGGGATCTCTTATTAGGTGTTAGGACAGTGTTAGAATATTTCAGGTAAATTGCTTATTAAAGGTTATGCTGAACTCAGGAAGGAAGACATATTCTACATAGAAATAGATTTTGAGCTATATAGAGAAACCTTTCCCAGAAACTTATTATATATCATTGGTTTCTTAAAAAATATTCAATTTTTTTATATTAAAAAATTTTAATTTATTTAAAAGGAGCAGGGAAATGGATGTACCGGGAATTTGTCATACTTAGTTATGTTAGTTTGCTTTAGGAAGAAGTGTCTTCTTTGAAGATAAACTGATTGTAAGATGGGATAATTCATAATTCCTGTTTTAAATTAGTGACTGTATGTTTTATTACACCTTCTTAAATCAATTGTAATCAGCATCTAAGCCACTAAAATCTAAAAGATGACTTAACAGAGAATTTGAATTCTCATCTATTATGAGCCATTTTAGTACAACTGATGGTGGGAAGTAAGAGCTTTTAAAATTCTCTAAATCCAATCAGAAGTGGAAGAATAGTGCGACCTTGAAGACATACAACAAAAGAACAAAGTCACCCAGAGCAATAACCATCACATCTTGACTATCCTACTTACAGCTAATTGTGTTGCATATTATTTAGATTATTTCTAATTTCTCCAGTTGCTTGATATTTATAATATAACTTATTTCTGTAATAGTGACAAGAAACAAGAAAAGCATCCAATGATGCTGTAGCTGGCATTTTAAGATTTAAAATATTGAAACTTCAGATTCTCTTACTGTAATAATATTCATATGTTGCTGGAAAAAAGAAAAATTATTTTATGGTATCAGTAGTCGGTAAATCTGCTAATCTCTTAAGGCAAACATATTCCTGTGGTAGAGCACATTCTACTAAAAGATCTTACAAGGATGCAAAAAAGAAAAGAAGCCAAGCCAAGTCTATATGAAGAAAGAAAATGTTGCTGCATCAGTGTGCTATTTTTGTTCCACTAAGAAATTTTGTTCATTTCATGCCCACCTCTGTGACACTACTCAATGATGTGAACTGTGAAAGACTGAAAAATACTAGTTTAGCAAAAATGTTTTTAAAAGAATGAAGTGGTAAGCTGTGAAGGATTTTTTTGGTGTGAATAGCAGGCAGCCTTGTCAATAGATATGCATAGTGTCCCCACTATGCGCTAAACACCATTTTGGTTACAAGATTTAGTGGGGAATAAAAGAGACAAAATCCTTAGATACATTTAAAGCATTAGAAATTGGAGAGGCCATTGGTATTTGTTTGAGGCAAGGTGGATTTTACTCTGTGTCCTTTAAGAGAAGATTCTATTACTCTGGCCTTCAGAAGGGGAAAAAAAGAAAATTAAATATAAAAGATTCTAGAATTTGATGACACTGTTTTTGAATTTATAACTATGCCAGAAATTTAATTGTGTTTATCTACAAGGCAGTGGTAGCCGTTTCATCCATTAAATTCTACCTTGTGTTAAACCTGAACTCACAGTGAAGGGCAGTATACCTCCAGTGCCAGAAAACAATGATCTAGAACTTCTTAAATGGTTCATAAAAGGGCTTTGTACAGTCAGGGATTACATCCGTTTCACATTAGGCAACTTGGGCCAGATTTGTTCTTTATAAAGCCTTTCCTTGCAGTTGCTATGCCACAGAAAGCTATTGAACTGCCATGTTTTTTGGCACTTAGAGCTTCTTATTTGTTATCAACATGTATTAAGGGGGAAAATAACCCTGATGATGCTGTCTTCTTTAGTTCTCTTTTATATAAAATACTTAATCTTTTTTTAAAATTTATTTTAGAAATAGTTTTGAATCATAGTTTAAAGGGTTTTGTGTCTTCTTTTTGAATGTTATTAACTTGCATATTTTTATGTGACTTGGAGGAGTGGAAAAATGTTTGACCAGCCAGAGATGAAACTTTCCATTCTCACTGACTGTTCAGGAAGCTGTGACACCCACTTCCATTCTCTTGCCAATGTTTCCCTTCTATGACTTCAGTGCATAGACTTTGAAGCATTGTTGACCACATTGGCAGTTTGCCCAGAACCCAAATGCCCTGTGTAATTTGCATAATAATCACCAATGATTTGCATATAGTATAGGCTGAGCTGCCTTCCTGAAAATTTAAAGTAAAAAATGTTTTAAAGATTTTTTTTTTAAAAAATATTTTTAGTTGTAGGCGGATAAAATTTATTTATTTATTTATTTATCTATTTATCTATCTATCTATCTATTTATTTATTTATTTATGAATGATGCTGAGGATAGAACCCAGTGCTATACACATGCTAAGCAAGTGTGTTCCACTGAGCCACAACCCCAGCCCCCTTTTTTAAAGTTTAAAGCCTTTTTTTCTTATACCCTTTGCCTGGGTTAGAAAAGGGATCATAGCTATGTGTTTGTAGGTCCTCATCACTTCACAGTCCTTTGTTAAAGATATTTTCAAGATGTCTCTTTCCTGTACTAGACAGTGTTTTAGCTTGCATTCTGTGTACTTCTATCTCTAGTATTTTTTTCCTTCTCACTGACCATGCCCCTCCTGATCTGATCTTCTAATTTTCTTTGCTTCTTCACATCAGATTCTGCCATCTTTTTTCTCTCCTCAGTAATGGAAAAAGGGATCGTTTCTTATTTTCATTCCATTACATGTCTGATGAGAGGCAGTTTAATGTTGCATGATGACCAAGTTGTTAATTGGAATTCATAAGGCTCAAGGTGTGTTGTTCTCTGGTAACTGTCTAGACAAGGCTCACAATATTCTCAATCTCAAGAATCCCAAAAAGATGAAGTTGATTTCTTTGTCTCCCGTCTTCCTTTTCCATTACCTACCTCTAACCAACGAATGTTTTTAGGAATATGTTTAATACTGGTAGTAGTTCTAGATTAACCTTAGAGATCCCAGGCTGAAACTCCAAATTTTACTCTAGGATGACACGAAAATTTAATTTTCTCTCTTTTTTTAAAAGTATATAATAAACAAATACTTTCATGTTAAAAAATGTTTTAAATATACAGGTAAGCTATCCCTCCCGTCTTATCTCTTATCGGCCCAGGTCCCTAGCTATCACAAACAATATTATATACATTTTGTGTATATCTTTCTTAAGTAGTTTTTATGCATATACAAATGTATATTTCTATATATATTTTTTTGTAAACAGAAATTAGGAAAATTATACACTGGGCTCTAAACACTCCCCCCCCCTATATATATATATAAATTTTTTTTTAACTTAAATTCTAGTGTGCTTTCCCTATGAGTTTATAGGGAGTTTTCTCATTTTATTTTACAATCATATAATGCTAATTTTATTCATTTCCCATGATTTATTTAATATGCCCAATACTGATTGATATTAAGATCATGTTTAAAACATAAGACTTTCCTCCCTGCATGTGTAAGAGTTTTAAATTGAAAATATAACTGTGCTCAGTCTAGAATAGAACACTTAGGGACTCCATCAGTAATACAGGGGAGGTGGCAGAGTGATGAGATCTTAACCAACTTTCAGGGTTTTATTAATGACTTTTTACCCATTCTGAGTCAAATTGTACTTTCATACAATTAAAATAGCATCATTTTAATAGTCTTTTCAAGATTATTTATGGAAAAATACTTATAACCACTGATGACCTTTGTTTATATTATCCTTTTTAAAAAATTAATATTTAATTACATTTTAAAAACTTCTTTGTTTTTGCCTTTTTTTTTTTAAACTAGATCCTTACAATAAATGAGGATGGATCACTTGGTTTGAAAACCCCTAAATCTCACGTTTGTGAGCACTGCAATGCTGCCTTTAGAACGAACTATCACTTACAGAGGCATGTCTTCATTCATACAGGTATTTCTTGAATTAAAATGGGCTTATGGCCATTAAAATTATTATCTTTGTTATTTTCATTTTTGTGTAAGTGTCATCCATTCCTAAGACCATAACTAATCTGGCATTACCAATCAGATTTCATAGGCCAGAATATCACAAGGAAACCAGGAGAGAATTTAAATGAAAAATCAGTTAACATGGATGTATAAAATTAGTTAAATAGTCTTAATTGGACACTTATTTGGCTTAAAGTGCTCCTTTCAGCTGGAGAAGTGCTAAAAGAATGTATTATTGTCAACATTTATTTTTTTTGTACAGTATACTCCAAACAGAGTTTGAAATATGGATTTGAGAATCAAATATAAAAAGTAGTAGCTAAGATCATGAAACTATTGAGAAAAGAACTAAAGACTGATCACAGCTCTTTGGGGAAACAAGCTAGACAAGTAAGATGGATAGGGGTATGTAAGAGGAATACAGAGTAATAAAGGAAGTGATGAACTAGGAAAATACAGTGGTATCCCTGAAGCCAAAAGAAGAGAATACCAGGGAGGATCAACAGTGTCACATCCTCAGGATAGAGAGGATTGAAGAACTGAAAAAAATAAAAAAAATCTCTGGGATAAATAGGAAGGAGATCATGTGTAGCTTTTCAGAGAGCAGAATAGAAGGGTCAAGCCACAAATGAGTGGTGAAGGTTTTGAGGCTTGGGTAGACTGCTCCTTTTTTAAGAAGGTGTTGTGGTGAAAGGGAAGGAGAGAAAAATATGAATGTAGGAGCAGTCCAGGGTTGGAGCAAGGTTTCTCAGCGTGAAGCAGACTAAAAGGTACTCTCCTTTAAAAGGAGGAGCTTCAGCAGAGAGGGAAAGTTTGAAGAGACAGAAATTTGTTTAAAAGGAATGTTTAGAAAGTTTTGAAGGTTCTTAAGAAAGGAGTTGATAGGGCAAAAAAGGGATGGTTAGCCACAGAGAACAGGATGGATACATCTTGGAAAGAAGAGATATTTAAGGTTATAAGGTGGTGGGTAGAGTTCTTTCTCAACTTATGTTTTTTAAATTCTGCTTTGTTTTTTTCTTTGATATAAATCAAATTTAATCTCATTTTTCTGTGATTATGAGAATGTGAAATCCTGGGGGACATTTTGAGAGGAAATAAAGCTAATAAGTTAATCAAAAGTATTAAAAAATTGTGTGGATATTTTGGAATTTTCCAAAATTTTGGGCTTCTAAGATATATATTTCCTCAGAAATAGTAACTAAACAACTGTTCTTTTGTTCATTAACTAATCTGTGGATGTGAAATTATTTTAAGGCGAAAAACCATTTCAATGTAGTCAATGTGACATGCGTTTCATACAGAAGTACCTGCTACAGAGACATGAGAAGATTCATACTGGTGAGTGTTGTCACCCTTACTAGGGTCATTGAAATTACTATTTCAAATGTAGGGGAGTTTTTTTTTTTTTTTTTTTAAATAAGTAGCAACAGCTTGTTGCCAGTTTCATTGGTTTTATTTCTTAAGACCAAAAGTCACAGCTTATCTTTTTTCTTCCTTAAATAAATCAGTGTTAACTATTAAGTCTTGGCTTTTATGTTCAAGTCCAGTTTGAAATAGAACCTCTTAAGAAATTAAAATATATTTTGTAAGTTACAAAAGTAGGAAACTTTTCTGAAATAGCAGTTTTCTTAGGTGTTTAACAATTTCAGAGGGGGTAAAGTTATCATTTGCATTAATTAGTCTCTGGACTGATTAGCCTGAGCAGTACTATTCTTACCCCGTCCCCTTCTTTATTTCATTTATATAATTTACCACATGAAGAGAGAGATAATCTTAGAAAGTTGTGAACTTCCAATTTCTCAGTTAAGTTATTAAGGATACAGAAACAAATATTTGGACAGATTAAAGGAATCTATACCTTAAAATTTAAGTCTCATTTTAGAGCAAATATTTATTTGTATTTTTTTAAACAAATGTAAAACCAGGTTTTATAAATAACTTTGATTTAGTAGATCTTGGATGCCTCTAACATGGTAAAAGGTATTGTATTAGAAGTGATTTATAGTGTTTTGCTTTTTTGCAACAGAATAAAAAAAAATCTCTGGGATAAATAGCAAGGAGATCATGTGTAGAGTTAGTAAATTTGTACAACTTTTTTACATTTCAATAGAATTGAAAATGATGGTGATAATATGAATATTGAAAGTATTGAAGTTTTTCATATTTCTCTGTATTAAGTACTCAAGCAAGTATCTGCCTAGTTGTTATTTAGATGTATTCTCATAGTATATGTAGTACCCGTGAAAAGGAATCCTTGGACTGTTTATCATATAGATATCTTTTATGTCTAATAACTTTTCTTCAGCTTTCTTTGCTCTTTAAAAGGAATCATGATTGTGGCTAGTCTGCTAAAATAAAACTTCAATTACATAGCCCATCTGTATGTTTTGATGTTCTACTTTTTGTTTTGTGTTTGTGGTTCTAGTGATCTAACCCAGCTAAACCTAGTTCATGCTAGGCAAGCATCCTACCACTGAGCTATGTCCCCAGCTCTGATGTTCTCCTTTTTAAAGATCATTTTTGCACATCACTTTTTTTAGTTTCCTAAGTAAACATTAATTCCTCATTTTTTGTGAAAAGGGAGTATACTAGGTACTATGGAAGAAAGAACAATTTTGTAGATTTTGTATGACATTATAGCTAAATTTCAGTTTCTATGCAGTAATAAAACCTGATCAGAAAAAATAAAAGTGGTTAAATATTTTCATGTTTTTAATACCTATTAAGTTTTGATGATTTATTCAACAAGAATTTACTGATCCTCCAGCATTTTTAGGCACTAGGAATAGAGGGAGAATATTAGACCATTTGGAGATGCAGACATAAACATACAGTGTAGTTAGGCATTGTAGGGTTTTATGCAAAGTGTTATGCTCTTGTTTGAAAGTTACTTAGGAGAGGCATCACAAAAAATCATCATCAGGCTAAGTTCAAAATATGTGTGTGTGTGTGATTGGGTAGGAGTGTATCTGAATTTTTTTTTTGAAAGTGTACACATATTATGTTAAGATATATATTTATTTTAGTGATTTTTTTTCTTAAAGTGTTGATTATGAGTCTCTTAACCCATCATTGGAAAAACTGTGTTAAGCCATGGGATCATCTTGGATTTATTATAGTTAACATTTATTGAGAATTTACTAAATATCAGATACTGTACTAAATGTTTTATTAAATATTTCATTTAGTTCTCACATTAGTTTTGAAAGGCAGGAGCTATTACTATCCTCATTTTATAGCTGAGGAAATAGTGGGAAGCACACTGAAGTTGAGAGACTTCCCTAAATTTATATAATCTAGTAAATGATGAAGGTCAGATTCCAGCTCAAGTCGCCATGATTTTAGAGTACAATGTGCAACCACTGACTGTGCAGAATGGGACTAGAAACAAAAATACAGCTTTTGGGCTTTTGTGGTTTAGAAACATCTAAAAGAGGTGGAAACAAAGGTTGGAGTTTTCATGTTATAGAGAAGAGTTTAGAAGAAGATAAGGCTAGAGGGATCAGGACAACATAGTCTTCAGGATTCTTTAACAAAGGAAAGTTTCTTTTGAAGGGAGACTTAGTTCTGTAATGTTGTCCTTTCCTGTCCCATCTCCCTCCTCTACCTGCCACACCCCTAAGTGGAACTGAGAAAAGGAATAGATTTTCCTTATTTACTTCATATTCTTGATTTTTTTTTTTTTTTTTTTGGTGTGTGTGGGGGTGGGTCTTATAGTCAAATTATCTGTAAGCTAAACTTGGGGATAATATATATGGACCCATAGATACGTTCTCTTCACTTATTATTTGGTCCTTTCTTTCGTGGCTTTTATTTTAGGAGGAGGATAGTGCCATTAAGTTTGTTCATGTCGGGACTTTCTTTCTCTGTAGGCTTTCAGGTGAGAATGTGTTTAAAGTAGTTCTGGCAGTAAAAAAAAAAAAAAAAAATCTGATATTTCTACCATTATTAAATTGTCAAGCAGATAATAAGTTACTCATCAACTAATCCTCAAAGGTTGTAGAGAGAGAAGGACCACTGGTTCTGAAAGTCCCTATTTTCTTTGCAACCTTCCACATCCCCTTAGGTTTCATTATACCATCTCCTCCTAGTCCTTCACCCTTAAACCCAGTCCCTGCTCCATTTACAACTTGTGTAAAAATCATTACCTCTCTGGCTGATCTGACCAACAGTAAGGATATCTTCTGTGGCTTTTAAAATTGATAACTTTTTTAGTTTGATTTGATCTTTAAATAGAGATATTATTAACTGGTCCCAGACAGACTATCCTAATTCTATTCCTAAATTTGGGCTTGTCTGTTAAATACTATTTTAGGGGTAGTACTTTCTCCTCTAGGGGCTGATCCCTGAAATTCTGATTGGAAAACTATCACAATTCAAATGTTCTCTAGACCGTTATTTTTAGCAATTATGGGAAATGTGTATCTCTTTGTGAATATTATAGATCCTTTACTTATGGTACATTTGGGGAATGAAGGGAAGATAGGGGCTAAGATTGAAGATGATAATTCTGATGATTTTGTTCAGAACCAGAATTATCGGTCAGTTATATATCAAGGTTAAACCTTTATTGACAGATTTGCTTTGTGATCAGGTGCTTTGGTGAATGATGCCTTTTCCCTTGTGTTTTCAAAATGCATATGTAGAACAACATATAATCAGTTGTGTTCTTTTCTCCTCATCTTGTGACTGTTCTACTCCACGAAAATACTAGTCTTAACACCATGGTGGGGGAGAATTCAAGGAGTAAAAAATCTTAAGTATAGTTTTAAATTTTGCTTTATTTTTCTAAGTTTCTCTAAATAGTAAGCCACAGAATACCTAATCTGCTATTCTGACTGTTGTAGCAAATTATGGTTGCATTTTATGGTTGTGGCAGTTTTCATAATTTGTTTATTTCATTTAATAAAAATGTTTTGAAACCCTTTCTACTTACAGGTAAATTTTTGTAAATAATTTTTCTCCCCCCAAATAAAAGAGTTTTAAAATAAACCAAATTATTCAGAATTGTGCTTGATTACTAGGTTTATTTTCCCACAAAATTCTTTAAGGCTTTATTTCTTAGATTATACAGTTCTCTCTTACCATGACAATAAGAAATGCTGGAAAACCTGTCTTCTAAGTTAGTATTCTTCACCCTGAAAACGCATGATGGGCCTCTTCTCCTGACTGTGTTTTTACAACTATGTATAATAGCATTTTTAAAAATTTATTTAACTAATTGAGTTAGTGGAGTGTTGTTGGAGAATATGTTGACTACCTTAGCTCAGCAGTTCATATTTCTTTCAATGTGGTTCAGTTACTGATGAAAAATAGTTTCCCTCTTATTGTTTTCTGAATCCCTAATTTATACCATTTTAGCATCATAGAGAAGCCTTGCTGAAAGAAAATGTTACAGATCTGGAAAGTTTAACTCTTTATTTGTGAGGTTGAAGGAGTGTTTGTTTGCACTACACCCTTAGAATTGTGATTGCTAAAGCCAGACAGCACTGGTGTGAGTAGAGCTTCCAAAGAAGATGAAGCAAGGAAGAAACAATTGCTGTGGATACTCTCTATTTAACAAAGCTTTCAGAAACCAGATTTTTTCCCCCTTGCTCTGCCAAACTGTTAATAATTCTTACAAAAAGATTCAATTACACACAAACATAAAAGCTTCACAAACCACACACACACACACACACACACACACACACACACATACACCTTAACACTATACAATGAAACATCTTAGTTGAAGACATCAAAAATCATAGTGATACCATACTTTTTAAAGTTTTTTGTTTGGGAGGAGGGGAAGTTATCTATAAGATTAACTTCATTTTAATATTATGTTTTAGAACCAAATTATGGAGAATCAGAGGCTTTATGGTGAAGGTTGGCTTGTTTTCAATTGAGTATATATTTGTGTGAGTATTCCTTGCTCTCATAGCCATACAATATATAATATTCTTTGTTAGTTCATCATGGCTATAGTAGAAAAATTTTGTTTAATAATATTCTTTGTTAGTTCATATGGCTATAGTAGAAAGAAAAATTTTATTTACTGTTTGTTTGATAAGTTTCTAGTTTAATAAATTGGAGCAGTTACAGTGGTCTCATTCTTTTCTTATGAATGAACATGTGAATCATTTGACTCACATTAACAAAGGATGTGTCAAATTTTCCAAAAAAAAAAAAAAAAAATTGGTACAGACAGTCTGTACTTCAGGAGTTCAGATGAAATGGTCTAGAGATAATTCAGATGCATAGCTTCAGGGAAGGTAGACTGTAAGCAGCCCTAATAATGAGTTAGATTTAGAGATCCCTGTGTGGTACACGGGAGTCAGGACCATCTCATTCATGTAATCTTAGGAACTATAGGAAGCCAGGACCAGGAGAACAATCTGTGGTGTACTATAGTTGGGAATGATAATTAATTCAGGAATACACAGAGAGTGCCAGGTTAAAAATCAGGCAGATGAACAGATACCAGACAGTTGCAGACACTGAACAACAAGGCCAGCCCTGGGTCATATATACTGGCTTAAAAGAACCAGAAGCAGACATAAAAGCTAGAAATTAACTGGGTGCTATAATTCCAGGCAAGGACCCAAGCAAATTAGTGAGACCCTGTCTCAAAATAAAAAGGGCTGGGGATGTGACACAGTGGTTAAGCAACTCTGGGTTCAATCCCCGGTACCAAAAAAAAAGCTAGGAATTTCTAAGAGTTCATTATTATCGTAAACCCAACAAACATTATTGAATACCTGTTATCTGCCAATCGATGAATTAATCACAACATATAACTCCTGAACACCTTCAGACTTTTAATTTTCAGTGTATCAGTCCTATAAGGAGATGATTCCCATATTCCTGTTTTACAGACAAGGAAACCAAGGTTCTCACAATGATTTAAGTAACTTGCCCAACTATACACAACTGATTAATGACACAATTTAGGTTTTTCAGAGTTCATGCCCTTAACAAATTGCTGTGGGAAAGGAAGTTTTTGAATTGACAAC
Source organism: Marmota marmota marmota (assembly GCF_001458135.2). Lineage (NCBI taxonomy): Eukaryota > Metazoa > Chordata > Mammalia > Rodentia > Sciuridae > Marmota > Marmota marmota. Next base: position 3,274,554 of record NW_026000240.1, read on the forward strand.
AATCGTTGCTTTTAACAATGAAGATTTTTATTTTGTTAAGGCAAGAACAAAACCATTACTAGACCTAGTCTCTGGCCTGTGGATAATTGTATATGCCTGCCTGAAATAAAGTTTGCAGCTATAGGGGTAAGAGTAAATCTTAGTTAGTGTGGAGTAAACAGAGGCAAGATGGACAACATGTAAATGGTCATTTTTCATGAAGCAGAAAGGGAGGGTGAGTAGAGTGTATGGATGAGGAGATAAGACTAGAAAGCTTGAATTTAGCAGTAGATTGACTAGCTTGATGCCAGCCCAAGGAGTGTCAGATTTATCCTGAAAGCATTATAAATTACAGGGTATTTAACTTCCATGATTAGAAGACTATTTTGTGAGAAAAGATGGAAATTTGGGGGAATATTTAACTTTTTGTTAATGATAACAAGAATTTTTCTGTAATATAATATTTTTACCTTAAATATAATTTATTTGTATAATTGCAAATATATTGGTCAAGTTCATTTTTAAATATTTAAAAATAGTTTTAAACATAATAGAACAATATTGTTAAGCTTCAAGCGTTATTTTAGTTCTGGCCAGGTTGAGAAGTAGACTAAACTTGGAAACCATAGAATATTATAGCAAAACAAAGAAAATGATGTTTCCTGGACTTTAGAGCCTTTTCATTTTTGAACAGTATAGAAAACACTAATTTTCAGAAATCCCCCAAATTTAATTTAACTCATGGAAGTAGTTTCTTATTATTTTTTTTTAGTTGTAGATGAACACAATAGCTTTATTTATTTTATGTGGTACTGAGATTCAAACCCAATGCGTCACGCATGCAAGGCAAGCACTCTACCACTGAGCCATAACCCCAGACCCAGTAGTTTATTTTTGATGTTTTCTTTTTTCCATTTTTTTTGTCTTAATAGTAGAAAATATAGTTAGTTTAGAACAAAGTAAATTTATCTACTCTTCTACTTAATTAGCTTTTTTCCCTTTAAAAAGGTTTTTCTTTGCCCTCTGAAAATTATTTTACATTGCTGTAGAAGATGAAGCATTTATGCAGTTGAGTCTAGATCTGATGCTTTGCTTTACAAATCTTTTGCCAACATATTCTTTTGGAAAAATACCCAATTACTTCTTTGAACTCACTCTCCTGAACACCTTCTGACTTTTCTAGTGTTTGGAGCTGCCCATTTGGGGGCAATTACTGGATCTTATTTCAAAACCCAGTAGAGGGCTGGGCATGTAGGTCAGTGGTAGAGCACTTGCCTAGCATGTGCTAGGCCCTGGGTTCAATCCTTAGTACTATGGGTGCAGGGGAACCTTTTTAGTGGATAGTCAGTATTCATGTAGTGTATCGTCAGTATTCAAATCATGAGTTAATTGAGGGTTCAGATGCCTGGGTTGACTGACAACAATATTTTTCCATTTGTTGATAAAGGTTTTCATTTGACTTTTTTTTTTTTTAATGCAGACTGGGGATTGAATCACAGGGCTCTACAAATGTTAAACAAGTGTTCTACCACTAAGCTATATCCCCATCCCTTTTTATATTTTATTTTGAGACAGGGTTTTACTAAGCTGCTCAGGCTGCCCTTGAACTAACTTATCATCCTGTTTTCTCAGTCTCCCAGGATTACTGGCATGTGCTACTATGCCTAAATTGACTAACTTTTGATGACTGTCTTCAAATTTATATATATTTTATTGGTGCCTTTGACAGAAGAATGACTAATAAAATACACTGTCAGATATAGAAACAAATCAGCATGAAGAAACCAGAATTTAGAATCTTTTGATCAATCTAAATTTATATCAAAGTAATTCTTATTTTTTGCTTTTCCATAAATCTTTTGGAGTCATTCTGATTTCGTAGTGAATGGCTCGTAGAAATGGTATACTAAGATATACCAACAAGTTATTTATCTTGCCAATTTCATCAGCCGGCTGCTTTCCTTATTGTTCATCAATGCAAATACTTCCCATTGTTTGTTTCCTGTTGTATTTGGTCTTTCTGTTGTTGTTTTACAAGTTAAACTGTGTCTCCTATTTTTTTTTCTTTTTTAGAGCATTTTAGTTATACATAGTAGTTGGATTCATCTCAATAAATTCACACATCCATGAAATTTGATTTCAGTTCATATTCCTCCTTTTCCCTCCCCTGTTCTTTTCCCCCAATTCTCTTTTCTCCACTTACCTTCCTTTTACCCATCTATTTATTTATTTTTATTGGTTCTTTGTACTTATACATAGAGCTGAAACTCCCTGTGGTATATTTACACAAGCACATAGCATGATTTTTTAAAAACTCATTTCACATTTCCTCCCCTTTACCATTCATTCCTCCCCCGCACCTTGATCTCCTCCTTCTACTCTGCCGATCTTCTGTATCTCTTTATGATATCCATCCCTCCTTCTTTCCTTTATTTTGCTCTGGCTTTGACATATGAGAGAAAACATTTGAACCTTGATTTTTCTGAGACTGGCTTATTTCATTTACCATGATATTCTCCATTTCCATCTATTTACCAGCAAATGCCACAATTTTCTTATTTTTTATGGCTGAGTAAAAATCCATTGTATACACATACCACAGTTTCTTAGTCTGTTCATCAATTGACTAGCATCTGAGTTGATTCTGCAATTTGGCTAATATGAATTTTTCTGCTATGGACATTGGAGTGGTTGTACACTGAGAATACTGATTTTAATTCTTTCGGATAAATACCCAGAGGTGGGATAGCTGGGTCATATGGTGGTTCCATTCCTAGTTTTTTGAGGAATCTCCATACTGCTTTTCAGAGTGCTTGTACTAGTCTTCAGGCCCAATAGGAATATACAAGTGTGCCTTTTTCCCATGACTTCGCCAGCATTTATTATTGTTTGTGTTCTTGATAGTTGCCATTCTTACTGGAGTGAAATAAAGGCTTAGTATAGTTTCGATTTGCATTTTCCTGATTGCTAGAGATATGAACATTTTTTTGAACACTTGTTGAGTATTTCTGTTTCTTCTTTTGAGAACTATTTAATTAAATTGCTTAAAAAATCAATATTGATTGATTTTTTTTATTTCAGTTCATGATGTTATGGTTTTTTTTTTTTTTTTTTTGAGTTCTTTATAAAGATTTTATACCATTGTATATGCTCTTTCCTTTTGCCCTGTTTCCTTTGCTGTGCAGAAGCTTTTTAATTTGATGGCATAACACTTATTGATTCTTGGTTTGTTTTATTAAGCTTTAGAGATCTTGTTAAGGAAGTCAGTGCCAGAACCTGTGTTGATCCTGTGTTTTTTTTCTAGCAGTTGCAAGGTTTCTGGTCTAATTCCTAAGTCTTGGATCCATTTTGATTTGACTTATGTGCATGGTGAGAGATAGAGATCTTGTTTTATTCTTCTACATGTGACTCCCTAGTTTTTCCCAAATCATTTGTTTAAAGTGCTGTCTTTTCCTCCAACAAATATTTTTGGCACATTTGCCAACTATCAGATGACTGTAAGCATGTGAGTTTGTTTCTGTGTATTCCATTATCTTTGTGCCTATTTTGATGCTAACACCATACTATTATTGTTACTACAGCTCTGCAGTATAATTTCAGATCAGGTATTGTGATGCCTCCTGCATCTCTCTTCTTGCCCAGTTTGCTATGGTTATTCTGGGTCTTTTATTCTTTCAAATGAATTTAAGACTGTTTTTTCTAGTTCTGTGAAGAATGTCACTGGTATTTTGATGGGGATTGCATTGAATCTGTATATTGCTTTTGGTAATATGGCTATTTTGATAATATTAATCCTGCCTCTCCAAGAACATGGGAGGTCTTTGCATATTCTAAGGTCTTCTTCAATTTGTATTTTTCATTTTTGAGATCTTTCACCTCCTTAGATGAATTCCCAAGTATTTTATTTATATTTATTTATTTGAGCTTATTGTGGATGGGATAGTTTTTCTGATTTCTCTCTCAGCAGAATCACTGATGGGCACAGGAAAGTTGTTGATTTGTGGGTGTTGTGTCCTGCTACTTTGCCATATTCATTTATCATCTCTAACAGTCTTCTGGTGGAGTTTTTTTGGGGTCTTCTAGATATAGGATCACATTGTCAACAGTTTAGCTTCTTAATTTCCTGCTACTATTTTGAGAACACTATTGAATAAAGTGGTGAGAATGGACATCCTTTTCTTGTTTCTGCTCTGTCTGCAATTAATAGGAATTAATTGCTATATAAAAAGAGCTGATAAAATTAACTATAAATCTTATTTACCCCACATATATTTAACCCCTCTGTAAATGCTTTTTAGCACTTGTTGCTTCCTTAACCACATTGATTATCTATTTTTTTTCCTGAGTCCTTTAAAAGTATATTTTAAATTATTCCAGAAAATATATCCAATCAACTTACCTAGAAGTGAATAAACAGGTTGTACAGTTATTTTAAATTTAAAAGGACAATTGCGTTTGTCAAAAAATGAATGATTGTAAACAGAAAGAACAAGAAATTTTTTTGCTATCCTTTGAAGCCCACGTAATGTACTATGTAGGCCTGTTGTGCTTCAGTAATGAAGGTACTCTGCTCATCTTTAAAAAAAAAAAAAAATCAATTGGATACATTGTAGCATCTCCCTTTTAGTCCTTTATCATTGGATGGGAGGGAGGGACATGGAGTCTGATCAGCTGTAACTCTACTATGAGAAAGTTTAACTAGCTTTGTCCACATAGAAAAAATTTTGCTCTGCATGTTCTTCAGACATTATTTATTTATTTTTAATGAGAATTGAGAGAAATGGACAGTGGACTTATGGGAACCTGTAATAAAAAGGTGTTATTTTAAAAAATGTTAAGATTCAGTGTCAACTACAGAAACCATGGACATAAATTCTAGGATCTGACTTGGAGAAATTTGAGAGGCTGTTGTTAGGAGATGGGATACTAACCAATGATTGAGGAGAGAACGATGTGACAATCACAGGCTGGCTACCAAAAACAGTGCTTGGTGCTCTACTTTAATTATGTAGACTTCTGCTAGATTATATTGAGTAGAAGAATTTGGCCAGTGACTGACTAATATTACCTAAGCCTTTTCTGATGTTGAAAAAAGAGAGAGATAAAAAATAAACAATAATAATAGAGTATGTTAGTGTAATAAAAGCATTTTTGATCCTTTCTCCCCCTTGTATGTGATATTTTATCCTCTAAATCTGTTAAATTTGCATTGTTTTAACTTTAATTGAGTTATTCAATATATAAAATTGTTGTATATAAAATTAAGGTTTACTTTAAATCATACTCTGCTAAATCGATTTATTTGCTCAGCAGTGTATGGGTTTTAATTAATTAGCTACAACCCCCTCCCCCTCAGGAAAGTAACTTTTTAAATGAATCCCAGACTTTCCCCTACCTCATTGAAATTATTGCTTTTATAATGAGATTCCTTAGGAATGCCACTGTCAGTCATACTCTAGCAAAGTATATGTTAAGTTGATTGAGCCTGAACCTATGAACAAGGTTTTAAGACTAAAAATTGAATGAAGTGCCTCTGAAAGACATTTCTAAGGAAGAATAAATACAGATAAAATTTACAGCAATTTAAAAAGAAGGTACTGAAGGAGAGAAACTAGTGTAGGACAGTGATTTTCGAACTTGTTTTTTTTTAAACTCTGGTTTTCAAATGAAATGCATCCTGAGAGTAATATTAAATCAATTTTAAAAAACGTTTTGATCCTTGGCTCTGCAAACAAACAAAACAACAACCTAAAACAAAAAAATCTCAAGGTAAATGATTTCAGTCAGCTCTTGATATGCTGGTAGATGATACCAATTATTATAAACTGTTTCTCCTCACAGAACACTTCTGACACCAGATGCCTGCAATGGAACTAGGGCTGGAGCTCAGTGGTGGAGTGTGTACTTTGCATGCATGAGGCTCTGGGTTCCATCCCTGGCACTGCAAAAGAAAAAAAAAATCCCCCTCCCCATTACCAGTTTTCTCACTCTTTGGATGCCAGTTGGGTGCCCTGTGTTTTAATCCAACTCTGACACTACCTAGATTAGTATCCTATACATAGGTTAAAGTCCACAAGGCTGCCCCTACTTAAAACTGCAGTCACTAGTTCAGCCTCCCATAATTCTGACCATCTATAAATTGAGGGTTCCCATCATCCCTTTCTTGGGTTTGATAGTTCATAGAACTCAGTGCTTTACTTACATTTACTATTTTATTATAAAAGGACACTATGAGCTAGGCATGGTGGCACATGCCTGTAATTCCAGCAGGTTGGGAGGCTGAGGCAGAAGGATTAATTGTAAGTTCAAAGCCAGGCTCAGCAACTTAGCTAGGCCTGAGCAACTCGGTGAGACCCTGTTTCTAAATAAAAAATGAAAAGGGTGAAGGATGTTGCTCACTGGTTGTGCACTCCTGGATTCAATACCTGGTACAAAAACGGAAAAAAAAAAAGGATACAGATGATAGGCATGTAGGGTGAGGTCTGAAAGTATCCTGAGCAGGACCTTCTATCTTGTTGAATTAGGGTGCAACACCCTCCTCGCAAATGGATGTGTTCATCAGCCTAGAAACTCTCTGAACCTTGGATCAGTTAAGGTCACTTAGGAGGTTTAATGTTGTAGTTATGACAGATTATTAACTCAGTCTGCAGCCCTTCCCTCAAGTGTCCAGGGGGTAGGGCGGAAAGTTGTAGGCTTTAATCAAAGTCTGTTCTGAGGACCCCCTTGCCAGGATTCCAGCAGGAGTCACCTCATTAGAATAAAAGAGAACTGTAGCCCAGGAATTTCTGCTGGCTGTATTTGTCAGGAACAAAAGACACTCTTAACTACTCCTGTCACTCAGGAAATTGCAATCATTTTAGGAGCTCTGTGTCAGGAATCAGGGTCAAAGACCAGATACTAGAACAAAAGATGCTGTCTCATCCCTATCACTCAGGAAATTATAAGGATTTTAGGAGCTCTTTGTCAGGGCCAGTGGACAAAGATCAAATACATTTTTCTTATTATTGTGCTGTACCAATAGCACTTTTGTTGTTTATTCAAGAGGTCAATGTTGTTTAAAGTGACTGAAGAATTAACCTCTGTGGAACAACTAATAGGCAAGAATAGTTTCAAAATGGAATTACACACTTTAAATAGAAGAATTGTAAGGTATGTGAATTAAAAATTAATAAAGCTTTTTTTTTTTTTTAAGAACTTGAGTAAACAGGGGCTGGAGTAGTGACTCAGTGGTAGAGCACTTGCCTGGCATGTGTGAGGCACTGGGTTCAATTCTCAGCACCACATATAAATAAATAAAATAAAGGTCCATTGACACCTAAAAAATATTAAGAAAGAAAAAGAACTTGAGAAAATATTATTTTGATATGGCCTGAAGTAGATTTTGTTTTAACTAAAATTGAAAGTTGGAAAAATAAATTTGTGAAAAAGAAAAAAAATTTAGTTGGATTAATTTACAAAGCTTGAGCAAATATAACCCAGGTGGTGGCTTACCCCTATGGTTCCACAGGCTTGAGGCTGAGGGAGGAGGATCGCAAGTTTGAGGCCAGCCCCAACAACTTACTAGGGAGACCCTGTCTCAAAATAAATAAATAAATAAATAAATAAAGGCCTGTGGATGTAGCTTAGTGGTAAAGCACCTCTGGGTCCAATCTCCAGAACCGTGACACCCCACCACCACCCTCCCCCCCCAGAAAAACTTGTGCAAATGTAAAGCATTTAAACCTGTGGTGGTGGTTCATTATATTATTCTTGGGTAGTACTTTGAAGAATGTACTTGAATGTATTATTTGTCATTGAATCAGCATGGTTTGCGGTGAACTTTATTTGTTCTAATGAACTTAACCATCGTAGATTCAGGGAAGTTTTGTCAGAAAAAGAAGCTGCGTGTCCTGACTTTTCCTACTAAACAACAATCAGTCTGGTGTTAGAAATGGCAAAGATTTATTGGAAGTTTTTGAGTGTAGAGCCAAGATTAATTACTTTCTGAATGAATAAAACCATTTTCAGTCATTATTATGGAACAAAAAAACAGTTTTGGAAATTAGCTTTTGCTTCAGTTTTTAAAGTATTTCTTATATATTTAACTTAATATTACAAAGGAAAACAGTCCTTATGTTCAGAACTTCTACTTGTGTTCAGAACTTCTTTTGTAATAAAGTTACATTGACAGAAGCTCATTGAATCACAAAATGCTACTTAATACACTTCCCGTATTGTTACAACAACAAGCAAAAACTCCATTCCTATCCAAATATTCCATGGACATATATTCTGAGCTCAAACTATAGTTTCATCACTTTTTGGACCTTGGTAAAGATGCAAAAAAATTTCCCATGTTTCAGAATCCATTTAATGTACCATTTCACCTAATCTTCAATTGAATGTGATTAATCTGTGATATAACATGTGAAAAGCCAAATGTCAAGAATCTTAATATAGTTTTATAAATGCCTTCCAAGTAATAAATAATGCATAACAAAATAATAATTTCATGGATTGATATCAGTACATTGACAATAATTTCAAAGGTGGAATATGTAAAAATCTCATTGCATTCGGGCATTAAACAGATAATTATTTGCAGCTGACTTTTATGACAGGGAACACTGATTTTAAACCTCCCTTCACTGAAATATTAGCTTCCCCCATAAAAGACAATTCTGTTATTCTCATTAGTAAACCTGTTTGAGGAAAAAAATTATACATTATCATATTATAGTTTGAACTTCATTAATAAAATCCTTGTGGAAGTTGTTTTCTCCTTTGTTATGAGAGTATGCACACAGTAGCCTTGATTTTTACCCGTTGGTCCAACAAGCCCAATGTGTTTCATATCTGGCCCCTGAAGAGAAAGAGATTATTCTATGAATGCCCTACCATCTCACTACCTCCTGTCATTCCTTCTCATGCCATTCAGTACTTAGATTTCAACAGACTTTTGTCTCGAATAGCACCTATAGCCTGGTGACTCTGCCTCCTTTTCACTGTCCTTCATTTCCCTCAAATCTTCACTGTCCTTATCCACTCTGAATTCTGTCTTCATTTATCATAATCGCTTGCTTGGTTACATTCATAACCTTGCCCTTTCTAAAGAAGACTTCATTAATGCTGTGGGTGGAACTTGAGGCCTCATGCTTGCTGGGGAGGTGTTCTACCAGCGGCTTATATTCCTAGCCCTCCCTTGCTCTCTGTCATACATAGTACTTACTTGGCTTACAATTTTAGGTAAATTTAACTCGGGTTTTTCCATTTGCTCAACTGTTGGAATAAAACAGAAAGTGACACTGAATTCAGGTCACTTTATGCTTTAAATGGACTTTTAATGCCTATTGGAAATGATGTCCTTAGTGCATTCACTTTTCTATTCATCTAGATTGGATCTATAGTTTAGCCAGTGAGCCAGTTTCACCTGCCATCTATTTCTGTAATTAAAATTGTATTGACTGTGTGTGTACAAGTCAGCTGTACTGACTTGTGTGTGTTTGTGTGCGCGCACACACACACCTGTGTGGCTGTTTTCTCCCAACAGAGCAGAGCTGAGTAGTTGGACAGAGTCTATGGCCCTTTTCAGAAAAAAGCTTATCAACCTTTTTCCCCAAATTCTTCACACTTTGTTTCCACAAACCTCTTACATATCCTCATCCCTTCTCATATTTAACAGGTTGCCTATTTCCTGTATAACTGAATTGATTACTCTAGAAGAGAAATTCAATAAGTTCCTAGTACTACATCTATTCACTCATGTGTTGGAAGGTTTTGATATTTTGGGGGAAGGTGGGCTAATAACCTTTCTTTGAATAATGACAAAATTTAGATTGGATAAGGGTAGTGAAGATTTGATGGAAAGGAGTAGAATCACTAGATTGTAGTGCAGACAAAAGATTAATGAAATCTGCATAGTAAATGGCATGAGCAGCAATGATAGGAGGCAGTGCTTGGAAAGATTTATTTTATTTTACAAAAAAGCTGAAGATTTTCCCCTGCATTAAATAGGTATGCATGTAGATAGTTATTTAAACTATCTATTTAAAATATCTTTTTAATTTTAGGGGAAATGTGTTTTGTTGACTTTAGAGTTCTTTTGACATAATTAACACACAATGGACTTTACCATTTTTTTATTGTATTTAGCTTTTAACAAACATGCATTTGTGAACCACCATCACAATCAAGATAGTTCTGTCATTCCCCAAAATTCCTTTGTATCTTAAGTTCTTAATCCTGTGACAGATAGTAGTATGTTTTCTGCTTAATTTTGCCTTTTCCAGGATATCATTTCAATGTAATCATATGACTTTTTGTAGCCATTGAGTAACCTCTCCCAGTTAGCATACTGCAGTCAAGAGTCATCTATGTTGTTGATTTATCAAAAGTTTATTCCTGTTATTACTGGGGGTAGTATTACGTTGCATGTGAATACCACAATTGGTTCCTCCATTCCCTTGTTGAAGTATATTTGGGTTATTTCTAATATTTGGTGTTTTGAATAAAGCATCTACAAACATTTTCTGTAAAAGGTTTCATTTAAAAGGCTGAAAATGGGAGCTGGGGTTGTGGCTCAAGTAGTAGAGTGCTCGCTTAGCACCTGTGAGGCACTGGGTTTGATCCTCAGCACCACATAAAAGTAAAATAAAGATATTGTATTCACCTAAAACTAAAAAATAAATATTTAAAAAAAAAAAAAAAGGCTGAGGATGTAACTAAGTAGTAGAGCATCCCTGTGTTCAAGCCCCCAAACTAGTGAGTAGAGGATGAATTCACAAGAGTCACTGTATACCTGCAACAATTAGAATGCAGTTATCTGCCAGGCATGGTGGCTTAGGCCTGAAATCCCATCAGGTTGGGAGGATGAAGCAGGAAGATCACAAGTGCAAGGCCCCAAGCATATTTGAGACCCTGTCTCAAAATAAAAAGGGCTGGGGATGTGGCTTAGTGGTTAAGTATCTCTGAGTTCAATCCTTGGTACCTCCTGCCCCCCAAAATGCATTTATCACATTATATATGAAATTACCATTGCAGTCTCAGTAACAAAAACCCTCATTCACATTGAATAATCTAAAAGTCCATAATAAAATTCATAAATACCTGATGCTATTAAAGAGAATAGGTTATAGAAAAGTTTAAAATGAACTATTTTAATAGTATTTTGGTTGTTAATACCAAATAATATGTTGTAAATCTCAATGACAGTTTGCTTGTCACTTACCAGAGGACTATAAAGGTAGAGAAAGTGAAGGAAACAGAATAGGAAATTAATAAATAAACAAACAAGGATAAAGTAGTATTTAGAAGAAGGGAAATCTGAGAATTGAGAAGAAAGAATAAACAAGTGCAATATCTCTCCTACTGTGCAAGTGTTTGTGAAGCCAGGGGTAAGCTGTGGGCATTTTCTTTTTTATTTAAAATTTTTAAAAAATATTTTTGAGGGTAGAATGGAAATGAGAAAGGAAAAGAAGCATTTCTTTGAGAAGCCACAGAATCTTAGATTTATTATAAAATAATCCAGTCTTAATTGTCCTAATCTTTTCTATGTGTTCTGGAAAAGAAAGAAAACCCTCCTCAGAAGATAATCATTTAGTCTTTTTAGTTTATGATACACAGTGTTTCTCATTCAGTCAAAAATTGTAGCACTTGCCAAGTGATGGGAAAGAATATCAGAAAGCTAAGAGAAAATAAGATAATCTGTTCTTTTTTTAAAGTAATTTTTATTTTTATTTATTTTTTTATTAGTTGCTCAAGACAATACAATGATCTTGCCATATCATACATTTGATTCAAATAGGGTATGAATTTTCATTTTTCCACGTGTTCTTTATATGATTATTAGGGAAGGACTTTAAAATTTAAACTGTGACCAATGCATTTAAGAAAACAGAAGAAAAGGTACAGAACGTAGATGAAAAGATACAGAATTTTACTTGAGAATTGCATTCTTTTAAAAAGGAGCAATGGAAACGCTAGAACTGAAAAATGCAATAACTAATATAAAGAACAACATATAGGCCCAGTTGGAAGAAAGAATAGAGGTTATAAAAGAGAAGACTAGTGAATTGCAAGGCATCAGTAGCGATATTTGAGATAAAAGAAAAACAGAGACAAAAGAAAAACAGAAAAAGAGAGACAAAAGAAAAACAGAAAAAGAGATATAGGATGCAACCTTTCATAATTCGCATTTCTCACTTCTCTCAAAGATAGTACATAACTAGTTATATTCTAGATTCTTAAGACAGAAGTTAACTTACATTTCAACCTGATGACATTTAACATCTCTTTTATGGTTAAGAAAGTAAGCTTTTAGGTAACTGGGAATAAGAGTATATTAGTCCTGTCTAATCCTTGGTTTCACTTTCCATGGTGTTGGTTACCTGTTGTTAATTGTTGTCCAAAATAGTACATAGAAACTTTTAGTAATAATAAGTTTTAAGTTGCATGCCATTCTAAGTAATGCAGATAAATCTTGTGTCTTCCTGTTCCATCTGCCTGGGAATGTGAGTCATTCCTTGTTTCACTTATTCACACTTAGTAGCCATCTCTGTTAACAGGTTATTTGTCATAGTATCACAGTTCTTGGGTTCAGGTAAACCTTATTTTACTTATTAATGGTTGCAAATCACAAGAGTAGTAATGCTGTCAATTTGAATATGCCAAAGAGAAACAATAAAGTGCATCCTTTAAGTGAAAAACTGCAAGTATTATAAGATATTTTGAGGGAGACCTATTCACTTAACTTTCACTACAGAGTATTTTTTTAATAATTTTTCTGTTTTAGTATTAGCTGTTTATAATCTCTTACTGTGCCTTTATCATAGATATACACGTATAGGAAAAAAAAAACAAAAACAAAGTATATGTAGTGTTCAGTATTGTTTGAGGTTTCCGGCCTATGCTGAAGGTCTTTGATCTTATCCCTTACAGATAAGAGAGGATTACTGTGTATCAGACACCTCTAGCAACTATTGAAATACTTAACAGTGAAATTTCCCTGGAGTGGGAATGAGATAATGATGCCTAGTATCACCACTTCTATTCAACATTGTATTGGCAGTCCTAGCCAGTGCAATAAGGCCAGAACAAAAAAGAAAGTTTCTATCATTCATAAATTATTTGGTATACATCAAAATCCAAAATAATATACAGATAATTTACAGTGAATTCATCAAGGTCATCATGGCATACATCAGTATTCAAAAATGAATTATATTGTTAGGTATACCAGTGAACAAATAGAAAATGAGAATTTTAATGATACAACTTAAAAATAAGAAAATATCATATAATTGGAAGTGAATCTGATAAATGATACACAAGACTTCTAAACTGATATTAGGAGATACTAAAGAAAAAGGGAGGGACATAATATGTTCATTTATTAGAAGACTTTACTGTTCTACCCTTCTTATTGATTTATGTATAGAATGAATTCTATTTAAAATACAAATTGTGTGTTTGTGTGTGTGTATGTATGTGAGAGAGAGAAGAGAGATAAAGAGAGACAGAAACAGAAGGAGAAGAATGGGGGGGAAGAACTTTGAAACTGATTTTAATTAAAAGCAAAGAGCTAAGAATAGCCAAGATAAGCTTGTCTTTGAGAAGCTGATAGATTTATAGTATTGAACATCAATATATATTATAAAACTTATAATCATTTGAGACAGTGCTTTGTTTACACAGGAAGAAACAAAGATCATTTGGTCTGGAAATAGACCTACACATATATATTCACTTGATTTATATTAAAGATGACAGTATAATATGGTAGAAAAAGATGATATTTTATTGAATGTTTCTGCATCTATGGGGGAAAAAAAAAGTCTTAACTCTCCGCCTTATGCCATGCATAAAAATCAGTTCTAGATGGATTGTCAATCTACATGTAAGGAATAAAACCTGTGTTAGAAAACATTGAAGAATAGTTTCCTAACTTGAGAGTAAGAAAAATCTTCTTAAACAGGATACATATCTTTTTTTTATTTTTAATTTTTTTAAATAGTACTGGGGATTGGACCTAGGGGTGCTCTACCACTCAGTTACATCTCTAGCCTTTTTTGTTTTGAGACAGGGTCTAAGTTACCCAGGGTGACCTGGAATTTGTGATCTTCCTGCCTCAGCCTGCCGAGTCTCTGGGATTGCAGATGGGTGTCAATGTGCCTCTCTCAAATAGGATATAGAATGCTAATCACAGTGGGAAGAATTGATAAATTGGTTCTCTTACATCAAGACCAACCATTCACCAGGGTCACTATTAAGAAGGTGAAAAACTAAGCCTGACAAATACATACAGAATTCTTCCCCCTGCCTTTTTTAAATTTATGGTTTAAATTCTGATTTGTTATGTATGACAACAGAATGTATTACAATTCATAGTACACATATAGAGCACAATTTTTCATGTCTCTGGTTATACACAAAGTAGAGTTACACCATTCGTGTCTTCATACATGTACTTTGGATAAATGACGTCCATCACATTCCACCATGATTTCTAACCCCATGCCCCCTCCCTTCCCGTCCCACCCTTTTGCCCTATCTAGAGTTTTTCTATTCCTCCCATG
>NW_026000240.1:3289108-3326819 GCF_001458135.2 Marmota marmota marmota
CCACTATGAAACAGCTTGATGCTGGTTGTTTTAATGAATCATACTAATAGCCATTATTTATCAGGTGGTTAGTATGTGCCCAATATTTAAAATACTTCATGAACTAGATTTCTTTTTAAAGTCATGTTTCTTGAGATATAATTTATATATGGTACAATTTGCCCCATTTAGTTTTATAGTTATATGGATTTTGATAACAAATATAAAAAAAGCCAACATATAAATATGGATATATAGTACTGGAGTGAAGATACAGAATGTTACCATGTTCTCCTTTACTACTTCTTTTTTAAACAAATAGAGAAATTAATTTTAATATATTTTCATTTAACCCAATGGATTATCAACATAATTTGCAGTAATATCATAATAATTGTTAATAATAATAAATAATTGTTAATAAGATATTTCATGTTCATTTTCTTTGTCCTGAATCTTATGTCTGTTTAACACATAGCACACCTCAATTCAGACTAGACACATTTCAAATACTCAGTAGCCTCATGTAACCAGTGTCTGCCATATTGGCTCCTTTCGCCATCTTTCACCTTTTGATGAGACGGATGCTGTAGGTTGCATGATAAGTCCCCTTGTTATGTGGTTTCTTGTGAGTTCCATCAGAAAGGGACACCAAAGAGATGAACTTAGAATATACAAGAGTAGAGCGAGGTGTTTTATTCCTCCCTATAAAGCTCTATTAGACTGTGAATTGGTTTCAAATGCCTTTGGTGGGAATAACTTCAGTTAGGTTACGTTCTCCTACAAGTTTTTCATAATGGCTCTCTCTTCTTTCACCTCCTACCTCTCCAAGTTTATGGAAGAAAAGGTACTTCATAAAATTTGTTAGTTTCCCTCAACCTTGTCCTTACCTTCATAATCACCTTATTAAACAATTTTTAATTGATTTAATTTTTTCAATTGACCTTTTTTACCCTTGAATCTTGAATAATGGATTTTTAATTATAAGAGAGTAAAATATACCTCATCTCATATCACAGGCAATGTATTTACACATACCATGTAAATTATTTTTTAAAAAAATATTTATTTTTTAGATAAATGAACACAATGTCTTCATTTTACTTTATGTGGTGCTGAGGATCAAACTCAGTGCCCTACACATGCTAGGCAAGCCCTCTACCTCTGAGCCACAACCCCAGCCCCATACCAGATTAAAATATAACATATAAAATGCTAAAACTTTTAAAGAAAATGTTTGTGTAACTTTGTGAAGAGAAATGGAAAACAAAAAAATACAAAATAAACAAAAACCTGAAAAATGAGATGGTATTGTAGCTAAAAATTTTTATGTGTAAAAATTTATCCAAAAGGGCTGAAAGAGACGAATTGTATTACTGGTCATTTTTGTTTTATTTTTGGTATTTAGCTTCACTTGGTTTCTCCTTTGGTTGGCTTTTCCTTTATTGTAGTTCTTCCCTTTGCAGATTTTCATTGTTGTTTTTTATTTCCTCCTCGTAGAATATTTTGCCAAAAATGTTCTGTAGTGCAGGCTTTCTTTCTGTAAATTCTTTTAGCTTTTATTTGTCATGGAAGGTTTTTATTTCATTGTCAAATTTGAAGCTTAATTTTGCTAGACATAAGATTCTTGGTTGGGATCCATTATCTTTTAGAGCTTGGTATAAGTTGTTCCAGAATCTCCTAGCTTTGAGAATCTGGGTTGAAAAATCTGCTGAGATCCAAATTGGTCTTCCCTTATAGGTAATCTGATTTTTCTCTCTTGTGACCTTTAAAGTTCTATCCTTATTCTATATGCTAGGCATTTTCATTATAATGTGTGTTAATGTAGATCTGTTGTAATTTTGTACATTTGGTGTCCTATAGGCCTCTTGTATTTAATTTTCCAGTTCATTCTTCATGCTTGGGATATTTTCTGCTATTATTTCATTGAAGAGACTTTGTATTCCTTTGGTTTGAATATCTGAACCTTCCTCTATCCCAATAAATCTTAAATTTGGTCTTTTGATGTTATCCCATAATTTTGGATATTCTGTTCATGGTTTCTTACTATCTTCATTGTGAGGTCAACTTTATTTTCAAGATGTATATTTTGTCTTCATTGGCAGAGGTCCTTACTTCCAAGTGATCTAGTCTGTTAGGGATGCTATCTATTGAGTTTTTTAATTGGCTTATTGTTTCTTTCATTTCAAGAATTTCTGGTGGGTTTTTTTTTTTTTTTTCAGTATCTTTATCTCTTTCTTGAAGTAATCTCTTGCAGCCTATATTTGTACTCTGATCTCTTTGTTGGAGTGATTGATTTTTGCCTGTATCTGCTCACTTAGGTCGTTCTTTAATTCCCGGATCATTTTAGTTATGTACATTCTGAACTCCTTCTCTGACATTTCACCTACTGTGCTATCTATGGATTCTATTGTTGTAGTATATTGGTTTGTTTGGGGCACTTTCCTCCCTTGTTTTGTCATGATGTCTGTGAGTCTTCCTCTCTTGCAGTGTAGATCGGAGATATTACAGCTTCTGCCGTATTGTCTTATAGTGACCCTGCAGGTTACTGATACCTCATTTTTAAGGGAGAGATCAATATTACAGCACTCAGTGTACCCAATGTGCAGCCATATTTCAGCTTCTATTTTTACATTTACAGTTTTGTCACTATAATCAGAAATGATGAGTTCGGTTGTCTTTTACCTTATAGTCAATAGGTTTACATAATGGTTTACGGTTTCTAATGGTAGAAGGCAGGGGCTGGGGTTTGGCTGAGATGTTTATGAGGTAGGATGTGAGAATATGGAGGTATTAGGTTATATGACAAGTGAGAGGGTAATCATAAGAAGTTGGATGTTAGGAGAAACAAGAGATAGGCAACCCCACGCAAGACTCCCTGTTACCTCAGCAACAGGATAAATGTTAGCACCCCTGGTAGAGAAATTTCTGGTGCCGCCAGGCCCACAGGGACCTGGTGATGTCTGACAAGGTCCTTATTGTTGTCCTTTGATAGAAGCGTTGATACCCCAGTTTCATGCAGTGGTAGCCTCAAGCCTATGTTGGGCTGTGGAGTCATTTTGGCTCCCCAGTCGGGGGGTGGCTCACCGTGTATCTCCTCCGGTCCTCCAATCGTGGTCGTGGTGGCAGGCCTCTCCTCCGGGCCGCCAGTGTGGTGGGCCAGCCTCTCCTCTGAATCCTTTTTTTCCCTCTTTTATTGGCGCATTATAATTATACACAACAGTGGGATTTGTTAGACTATATTCATACAATAAAACATACAGAATTTTTACAGATCTACTAAAGAAAAGACAAGCTAAAAGAAAAATAGGCAGAATAGTTGAACAGACACTGCACATATACACACAAAAAATGATATAAAAATGGTAGTAAATGTATTGAAAGGGAGCTAAACTTCATCAGTCATCAGGAAAATATCTTAAAATTGTAATATGGTACTACTTGAACACACCCCAGAATGACTATAGGCAGTGCAGAGTGTTTAGAGATTATTTGGAACTCTCTTGCTGCTGGTAGGCTTGTGAATTGGTACTTCCACTTTGATAAACTATCTAACCTTAAGACTGAGCATGCAAACTCCTATGATTTGTTATTTCCACTCCTAACTATGTGCCTTGTATGATTCTGTATGTATTTTCACCAAAAGACATGTGCAAGAATGTTAAAGCAACATTGTTAGTAATGACCCCCAAACTGTAAACAACCCAGATTTCTATCAACAGTTGAATGTAAATCATGGTATAACCATATTAGACCTACATTGTGGGCTAAATATGACATTGAGTAAAAAGAAGCCAGACACAAAAAAATATACATTGTATGACTCCATTTCCTAAGCAAAGCAAAATTGTAACAGAAATTGGCATAGTGATCACTGATGGAGGGGTTAGAGGTGCTTCTGTCTTCTTTAGAATACTAATTATACGTGTCAACTTTTAAGAAAATTCCTCAGACTGCAATTATGGTTTATGTACTTTTCTGTGGGCATATTGCATTTCAGTAAGTTTATTTGAAAAATATAGTGTAACTTCTGTGTACTTTTGATATGTTTTAAAATTTTTATAATAGAAGGTTAATTAAAAGGGAAAATCTGGGGCTGGGGTTGTAGCTCAGCGGTAGAGCACTCGCCTAGCACATGCGAGGCCCTGGGTTCAATCATCAGCACCACATAAAAAATAAATAAAATAAAGGTATTGTCTCCAACTACAACTAAAAATATATTTTTTTTTAAAAAAAAGGGAGAATCCATGGTTCTACAAGTCTGTATAGTGGTTATCTTTGAGAGGGTAGCAATCAGATGGGGCTTTAGGCAGCACTTGGGAGGAGCTCATCCTGTTATGTCTCTTGAGTTAGTGGGCTTTGTTAAAAGTTACGTGAACTATGGTTATGATTTATTTACTTTTTCTATGACTCCAATAAAAAAATTACTTGATTAAAATAAAGGAAAAAATTATGAGACAATTTGGATGAAATAAAATTTGCACATTGCTTGTAATTATTGAAGCTAGATAATGGGTATGTGAAGGGTCTTTATTTTCTTGTCTACTTTTTTGTATGTTTGAAAAGATCCCTAACAGTGATTCAAATGAACTGTAGGGACAGAAAGCAGACCTGGAGAAGCAGGGAAGAAATGACAGAGAAGCAGGGGGAGGGATTAGAGAGAGTTATAGGAAACTTGTGTTTTTATGTAAATTAATTGTCATGATTTGGGTGATGCTTGCAAAGTTATATGAATTTGTGAAAACTAACCAAACAGTCATATTGTGTTAAGAAAAAAATCATAAAACTAGGTTCTAACCATCCCAGCGACAGTCATTTTCCGGAGAGAAGATCTAATGATCTTCTTTAATACTCTTTAATACTTCCCAAATGAATCTGTGACTGAGATACCACTTATTATGTTATTGTTCTGCTCCCCTCCCCCTTTTTCTCTTACAAAATAGTGGACACTATCTAATTTCTTAATGGTGAGCTACAGATTAGCTTGTAAAGTGTATACTTGGGGCTGGGCGTATAGCTCTGTGGTAGAGTGTTTGCCTAGCACGTGTGAGGTACTGGTTTCTATCCTCAGCACCACATATAAATAAACAAATTAAAGGTGTTGAGTCCATCTACAACTAAAACTATATTTTTCAAAGTGTATACAGAGGCTGGGGTTGTGGCTTCAGCAGTAAATCGCTCGCCTAGCGCATGTGAGGCCCTGGATTCGATCCTCAGCACCACATAAAAAAAGTAAATAAATAGAATGATGGTATTATGTCCAACTACAACTAAAGAATAAATTTAAAAAAAAAATTTTTTTTAAGTATATAGAGGGGCTTGGGCTGGGGCTGGGGCTTGGGCTCAGTGGCAGAGCACTTGCCTAGCATGTGTGAGGCACTGGGTTCGATCCATAGCACTGCACACATAAATAAATAAATAAATGAAATAAAGGCGTGCTGTCCATCTACAATAAAAAAATAAAAATAAAAAGTGTATACATATGATCAGAGGGTCCACATTTTGGGACTGCTCTAAAGTAGACTAAAATAGATGAATTTGGTGCAGAAGCATCTTTTTTGAAGAAGAAAGATGGTCATCCAAGGTTCATCCCTGGACCTGGTTTATTATTAGTATCATGACATTGGGCAAAATTTTCATTACCTGGTGAATGGGGATAATTCCCCTCCCCACCCCAGCCATATTGAGGCATACTTAACAAGTAGAAGTTGTATATGGTGTACAGTGTGATTTTAAAAATTTTTTTTAATTCTAATTAGTTATGCATGATAGCAGAATGCATTTCAATTCATTGTACACAAATAGAGCACAAGTTTTCATTTCTTTGGTTGTACAGAATGTAGTGTCTCACCACTAGTCATACACGTACCTCGGATAGTGATGTTCATCTCATCCCACCATCTTTACTACCCGCAAGCCTCCTTCCATTCCCTCCCTCCCCTTTGATATACATATGCATTGTGAAGTGATTACCAAAATCAAACTAATTAATAATCATTGTCTTACATAGTTACCTTTTTGTGTATATGTTGAGAACACTAAAGATCTACTTTCAGCAGATTTCAAGTACATAATACATTATTCTTAACTATAGTTATTGTGCAGTACATTAAGTCTGCAGAACTTACCATCGTACAACTGAAAATGTGTATCTTTTGACTGAACTTTCCCCATTTTCCCTACCCCTGACCACACATACCATTCTACTTTCTGTGTATTTGAGTTCTCCTTCTTTATATCTTATATGTAAGATCTTTATCTTTCTGTGCCTAGTTTATTTCACTTAAGATAATGTCCTTAGTGTCATCTCTGTGTTGCAGATGCCAAAATCTCCTTTTTTAAAGCTGAATAAAATTCAATTGTGTATATATACTTACATAGTAAATTTTTTTTTATCTATTCGTCTTTCAGTGGACACTTGGGTTGTTTCCATATCTTGGCTGTTGTGAATAATACTGCTGTGAACATGGTAGTGCAGCTATCTTTTCAGTATACTAATTTCAACTCCTTTGAATCAATGCCCAGAATTGGAATTACTGGGTCATATGGTAGTTCTATTTTTAATTTTGTGAGGAACCCCCATAAGGTTTTCCATTAATGACTGTCCTACATTACAATCTCAGCAACAGTGTACCAAGTACCCTTTTCTCCATATCCTCAAGAACACTTACCATTTGACTGTTTGGTAATAACTATTCTAATAGGTGTGAAGTGATATCTCGTGGTTTTGAATTTCATTTCCTTAATGATTAGTGATGTTGATACCTTTCATGTACTGTTTGGCCTTTTGGATGTCTTCTGTGGGGGAAAAAAATGTATATTCAGGTCTCTTATTTTTTAATTGTGCTGCTGTGTTGTATTACTCTCCCCCTGTGCTGGGGATGGAACCCAAAACCTTACACATGCTAGGCAAGTACTCTACCACTTTATGTATTGGTTGTAAGCCCCTTATTGAATATACAGTTTTCAGATATTTTTTCTTTTTCTGTAGGTTGCCTTTTCAGTTTGTTACTTTGTGTCTTTTGCTCTGCAAAACTATTTAGTCCTACTTATTTATTTTTGCTTTTGTTGTCAGTGCTTTTGGAGTCATATCCATAAAATCCTTGCCAAAACCACTGTAAAGGAGCTTTTTTCCTTTCCCTACCCCTCCCCAAGGATTTTTAAGGTTCAGGTTTTATGTTTTTAATCCATTTTGACTTGATTTTTATTGTAAAATTACAAATAATTTTATTTGATACTCAATAAAATTTTAAGCTAAAGATGTGTGTGATAAAATAGTTGTTCTAGATTGAGATGTAAATTTCGCCTGTATTTTTTTAAATATTTTTTTAGTTGTAGATGGACACAATACCTTAATTTTATTTGTTTATTTGTAAATACACTGTTTAAAGTGTATTTTTGCATTTTGGAATTTTAATTCATATTTCTTTTTTGTAAGGACACACTGATATTCATATATCCAACCATTTTAACTAATTGGATATTTTACATGGTGCTGGGGATCAAGCCCAGTGCCCCACACATGCTAGGCAAGTGCTCTACCCCTCACTGAGCCACAATCCTGGCCCCTTTACCTATATTTTTAAGGTGACAGTTTAAAAAGTATTGTGCTTGTAGCAGACCACTTTATTGTCTTAGAATATTGTAGTGTTTGTTAGTTCTCTTTATTTATTCAGTTGACAGCCAAATCCAGAAAATGTAGTTGCTTAAATTGTGGCTCATTCTGAGTTATACGGTCTAGATTCTTTGGATTATAGTAGTGTTAATGCTCTGTGCTCAAATTAAAACATCTGAATATATTCCTGAAGTGGAAAAATATATTTCTCACGTGGAAAAATGTTAAGTTGCAGGTAATATGAAAAATTATTGTGGCAGAATAATACATTGTTGTGGGGGATGGCAAAAAGTCAAAAGACCCCTGTTTAGGGCTATGATTAGGTAAAGGATTTTAGTGATGACAAAAGTATCCTTTTGAGAGGTTGGCCCTTCATTGTTAGATACATTAAATAATTAGAAGAGGAAGGAGGCAGTTGTCCGGCATGTTGGTACACAACTATAGCCCCAGGGACTCCAGAGGCTGAGGTGGGAGGCCAGCCTCAGCAACTTAGCAAGGCCTGTCTCAAAAATCAAACAGAAAGGGCTGAGGATGTAGCTCAACAGTAGAGCGCCCCTTGGGTTCAGTCCCTAGTACAACCAAAAACTAAACAAAAAACAACACAGATGTTTAAACATATTTTATAGGAAATAAAATAAGTTGATAACAGGGGATTCTTTCTTTTTTAGCAGATTCAATATGGAGTCATCTGATTTGGTAACCAACCCCTTGTGTGCTTAATGACGTCTTCACTATTGATCTTGTACTTTAGAGTGATTATTCTCAGGAATTGTCTTGAAAGTTCAGAAATATAATGATCTGAAATGCTTGAAGTCAGGATAGTGTTTACTTAAACACTGTTTAAAGTGTATTTTTACATTTTGGAATTTTAATTCATATTTCTTTTTTGTGAGGACACACTGATATTCATATATCCAACCATTTTAACTAATTGGATATTTTACATTTAGGTATATTTACAGTAAATTAATAATGTTCCTTTAATTTAGGTCTGTAAGGTCTTCCATCATTGGGACATCAATTATATAGTGTTAAGATATTTAGGTACTTGTACCAACTGAGTGATGATAGAAAAATGAGATGTAGAAATGGTCATGTTTATGTAGTATTCAGCCTACTGCTGTAAAAGGAGAGGTTTTGTTGTTGTTTGGTGGTGGTGGGTTTTTGTTTTGTTTTGTTTTGTTTTTGCTTTGTTTTGTTTTCACATGGTTCCTAGACCAACTCTCAAATCTTTAAAATTGTCATTAGAGTTTTCCTGGGATGTTGATCTTACTCTAGAGGTTACTTATTATTTTCCACTATTGTCTGTCCCATAAAGTACAAGTCTAAAATCTAATCTGCAGGAGCCAAGAAACAGTTCTCTTCCTATCATAAGCTATTTCATCCTAAGGAACTCTATCTAGGATGAGACTGCTGTAATCATTTATTTATTCATTCATTTTTTTTTATGGTAGCAGGGGTTGAACCCAGGGCCTTCCATGCTAGGCAAGTAGTATACCGCTGAGTTAATCCTCCCAGCCCTAAACCACTTTAAATATTATGGTGGCTATAAATTATAACTTCACAGCTCTACAAAAGAAACCCAGAATTTTTCTCTACTTTCTTTTGAGGGGAAGTGGTGACCCCAACCTCTTATTTTTTAGAAGTGGGCGAACATTGCTAGTATGTTCAAAATATAGGAGTTAAGTATTTTGCTGCCCTTCATTCTAGGAAAAGAAAATCATTGTATCCTAGAAAGGTAGGTTTTAAAAAATTTGCTACCTTGGAAAATTAGATCTTTCATTAGTTATCTTAGGGCCGCTGGGATTTTTGTCAATTTAGTGTAAATGACATTGAGTGAAATGTCTTCATGGTACTATGGCAGCTCTACAGTTTTCATTTAATAACCTTATTTGTACTTAATTGGTTGTACTTTAGTCTAAGATGATTTCCTATAGAATGTAATTTTTTTGGATAGTGTATGGTCTCTCTTATTAGTCTGGTAAATAGTCTTTCTAACTTCCTGGAAGAGCTATATGCCAAAGATACTCCCATGTTCTTTAAAGTTATAAGCAAAATTATTGGGTCTGTGGTTACTAAATCATTTCATTTTTTTCCTAAGTTTATTGTGTATCGTACGCGTGTTCTCATTTGAGATGTATGATTCAGTCACTGGGTTATAGCTATAATCAACATGTAAATATAATGCTAATCATTTGTTGTCAATCTCTTACCTTCTTTCTTTTGTTTAGGGTAGCGGGTGGCACCCAGGGCTCACTACCACTGAGCTTCATCCCCAGCACTTTTATTTTTAATTTTGAGACAGATCTCGGCTAAATTTGCAATCCACCTGCCTCAGTCTCCCAAATTGCTGGGATTATAGGTGTGCTCTACCATGCCTTGCAACTTCTTCATTTCTATTGTTAATTGTTTATTGAGCTCTTATAATATTCCAGACTTTATTCTCAATTTGCTCTTTTCATGAGTTATCTAATTTAATGTTTGGTTCTGTGATATTTTATATTAATATTTCTACTTTGCAGATAAGAATATCAGTTTTGAAGAGTTTATATAATACATATAATTTCTCACAGTTAAATGCTGAGACCAGCATTAAAAACCAGCTAATCTGGCTCTAAAATCTGCACTCTTAAGTACTTTTCTGTTTCTTTTTTGTTAGTATAGTATTTATTTTACTTGAAAACTTTCTGTCCTTTTTAATGACTTAAAAGTCATATCAAGTTTTATGACTTAACAAAAGTACGTCATAAACTTCTGTTGTCAAGTAGTATTACTAGACCAAATGAACTTTGTCATAGATATCATCATGAATATTTTTGACTAGACTATGAAAATTTCTACTTAAATTCTTATTAATAAAGAAAGATAAAACATTTTTGACTGTTAAATACTTTACATTCACTATCATAATCATGAACTAATTTGGAGAAATTTTGTGGAGGAGTTAAGGAGAAAATGATGTTAGAGATAAGGTGAAGCAGGCCAGTTTAGGAATTAAAAGAACACCACTTTGATTAGAGCTGAGGAATTAGTTGGGCGAATTGTAAAGAAAGATCAGGCACAAGAGAAAGGCAGAATCCAGGTGATAATGCCACTCAGTTTTTATTTTATCCTAAGAACTTTAGACCACTGAAAGGTTTTAAACATAATCACATTTACTTATATTAACAGAAGATGACTAATAGTGTGGAATTAGGAGAAGAAAGCAGATCCCAGAGAGACTACAATTTAAAAGGATGTTATAGTTCAGACCAGGAGATGATGGTATCTTGAACTTGAGTGATAACAGTGGAAATAGAGAGAAGTGGGCTGATTTGACAGGCATTTAGTAAGCAGAATCAGTAGGACCTATTAATTGGTTGAATATGCAGAGAGAAGGTAAAGCAGAGAAAAGTCATATAGGCTCCTGGCTCACATAACTAGGTAGATAACCTTGCCACTTGTGACCTTTGTCTCACCATGTTATTGCTTTCCTTCAACCCAGCTGCAGGTTGAAGATCACAAGTTAGTGCAAGATATAATGTATTTGAGATCTGTGTCATAGAAGTGGATATATTAAATAGGCACTTTGGATGTGTGGATCTGGAGCTCAGATTGAGAGTAATGAAAGCCATGGAAATAGGTGAGCTTCCCTTCTTTCCAAAGAATATAGAATGAGAAAAGCAGAAAGCCTACAAAGAAGTCTTCAACATTTGGAGGGAGGAGGGTGAGCTGAAAAGAGCACTATGAAGGAACAGTCAGGAGAAGTTGAAGAAGTATGGATGTCATAGAAGCCAAGGACAAAGTGAGTTTCAGGAAAAAGAAAGAGATCACTTGAATGTCATTGAGAGGACTAGTGAAGTGATGAAAGAGATTTGGTTTTGTTAATGACCTAAAGGGGATTTACAAGAACCAAGATTGGAATGGTGTGAAGAGTGGGAGAAAAGGGTTAGTTGAAACTGTCAAAAATCAGATTTAATGTTAAGCCACAGTGAGCTAGATTATGCATAAAGCTTAGATCCTCATAACTTTTTAAAAAATATTTATTTTTCAGTTTTCGGTGGACACAACATCTTTGTAATTTTATTTTTTATGTGGTGCTAAGGATCGAACCCAGCGCCCCGCACATGCCAGGCAAGCGTGTTACTGCTTGAGCCACATCCCCAGCCCCCTCATAACTTTTTTATATATAATTTACCCTAATGATCACAGTTATGAATATCTGAAGCTAGGTACTTTATAAAGAAAAGAGGGGTTTTTTTTATTTTATTATTTTGGAGGCTGAAAATTCAACTGATGTAGCCCCATTAATTCAGCCTTTGGTGAGGACTTGTTTGGCTTTGCAACTTCTTCATTTCTATTGTTAATTGTTTATTGAGCTCTTATAATATTCCAGACTTTATTCTCAATTTGCTGCTTTTCATGAGTTATCTAATTTAACGTTTGGTTCTGTGATATTTTATATTAATATTTCCACTTTGCAGATGAGAATATCAGTTTTGAAGATAACTGTAATAATTATTACAGATGGCATCATGGCAGGAATGTGAGAGGGAAGCCAGAACAACTATGGAGAGGCCAGTTTTGCTGTTTTGTAAGCACCCTTGTAAGAAGTAGTCAGGGTCCCAAGAGAACTACTATCACATCCTTTAAAGGACAGTGCTCTCAGTACTTCTCACTAGGATCCATCTCTTTAATCCACATCACTTCCCAGTACTATCACAGTGAGGACCAAGCTCCCACTCCATGGTGAACCCTTGGGGGATTCACTCAAACCATATTGAAATCATAGCAGTTACCCATCTGTTATAGAAAGAATTTTTCACCCATAGAAAACTGTTTATATGCAGTGTCAAAGTTACCAGGGAAAAACAGCACAGTGGGGGATTTAGTGGATAATCATTAGAAGAGAAACTCTACGGCCTTTGAGTATTAGAAAATTACCATTTGTGGGACACGTTGGGATGTTTTTCTCACCATGTTATTACTTTCCTGAATGCTTAAAAAAAATATATTTCTTGCTACTTTTTTTTTTTAATTTATTTTTGTGTGGTGCTGAGGATCGAACCCAGTGCTTCACACACGCTAGGCAACTGAGCAACAACCCCAGCCCTTTTGCTACTCTTCAAGGTTTTTCCTGTTAATCTTAAAATTACTATATAGATTGTCTTCATTTTTCAGTGGAAGCACTTAGACCCCCAAAAGGAAAAATAAAAAAGGATTTTCTTCCAAAAGAAATTTAGATGTTTTTATTTTTCTTAAGGCAAATAGGCAACAGTTATTTTACTTTCATTTGCATTCAAAAGTAAGAAACATTCAAAGTACCCAAGCCAGGGACAAGATACAGAATCCATTATCACTACTACTTTTTCATACAGTGCCAGAGAAAGTAGATAAGAGAGGGAAAGAAAAATGGGAAAAGAAAACCTGAACTTTTCAATCAGTAGTCCTGGAAAAACTGGATTGCCATCTAGAAACCATTCAAACCTCCCATTCTGCCTCAAGATGACTTCCATATATCAGATGAAATGTTAAAAAAAAAAAAAAAAAAAAAAGCAGCAGAAGCAGCTGTAAGTACATATGTAAAAATGTGGATAGGAGTAAGGAAGTCCTTTCTAAATAATACTGAGAATCCAATATCCATCAAGGAGAAGATTGACACATTCAGCTGTGTAAAAATTTAACAATTTTTATTTCATCTCCACCATTCAAGGGGGTATAGAAAGGCTAGAAAAAACCTAGAACTCAAAAACAAAAGATCACCCTCCTTAATAAAACCTTTACAAGTCTTCAAGAAAAAGACTGACAGCCTACCACAAAATTGGATGAAGGTATGAGTGAATAGTTCATAGAAACTGAATAAGATATAAGATGGTTTGACCTCAAGCTGAGATCATGTTTTCAGGTTAGGTATATAGTTATCAAAAAGTTGGACAACATAGTAGTATATGGTGATGTTATAGGGAAATAGTTTTGCTGATAGAGGATATAGATTGATAATGTCTCCTGTGGAGGGAGAACAATTTGATAATATATTTGATAATATATTTCAGAATTATAAATATATTTATTATTTGATCAAGAATTGTTTCTAGGAGTTTATCATCCAAATATAAAAAAAGAAAGAATTTCTAATTTATATACTTTGGGTGGTACCAATTGTGTGCTTATGCAATATTTAAAAAAAAATATTTTTGGTTGTAGATGGACACAATACCTGTATTTTATGTGTGCTGAGGCTTGAACCCAGTGCTTCACACATGCTAGGCAAGCACTTGACCACTGAGCTACAGCCCCAGCCCTTATACTGTATTTTTAAAATCATAATCTTTTTTTTTTAATATTTATTTTTTAGTTGTAGTTGGACACAATGCCTTTATTTAACTTATTTATTTTTATGTGGTGCTGAGGATCAAACTCAGGGTCCTGCACGTGCTTTACTGCTGAGCCACAACCCCAGCCCCTTAAAATCATAACTTTATTGAGATAAAATTCACAGTATCAGAAAAACCCATCTATTTAAAGTATGCAGTTCAGCAGTTTTTAGTATCTTACAGAGTTGTACTATCACTATCTAATTTTTAGAACACTCATCACCCCCAAAAGAAAACCCATACCTATTAGCATTCACCTTTATTGCCCACTTCCTCTCAGCTCAAGGCAACCATTAATTTGCTTTCTGTCAGTATGATCTGCTCATTCTGGACATGTTGTAGCATGTATCTTATTCCTTTTTTTTCAGCTGAATAATGCACACATGGATCCAACTGGTGGATATTTGGACTGTTTCTACTTTTTGGCTATTGTAAATAATGCTGTATTTTAATTAATACTTGTGTACAATGCTTATGAGGGCTTAAGTATTTAGTTCTCTTGGTTATAAGCCTAGGAATAGAATCGCTGGGTCATATGGTAGCTATAACATTTTTTTTTTTTTTTAAAGAGAGAGTGAGAGAGGGGAGAGAGAGAGAGAGAGAGAGAGAGAGAGAGAGAGAGAGAGAGAGAGAGAATTTTAATATTTATTTTTTAGTTATCGGCGGATACAACATCTTTGTTTTGTTTGTGGTGCTGAGGATCGAACCCGGGCCGCACGCATGCCAGTCGAGCGCGCTACCACTTGAGCCACATCCCCAGCCCAGCTATAACATTTTGATGGCTTGCAAAACTGTTTTCCACAGTAATCATACTATTTCATAATCATAACAGCCATCTACAACCCAGTGCTAATACTTGTTACTATTTTAGCCATCCCTAGTAGGTTTGAAACCATTGTGGTTTTGATTTATATTTTACTAAATAATTATGATGTTGAGCATCTTTTTATATGCTAATTGGTCATTTTTACATCTTTTCTTATACAAAGAGCTGTTTTATATTCTCAATTATATTCCTTATCAAATATATGATTCATAAATTGTCCCATTCTGAGTTGTCTTTTCACTTTTAAAAAAATGATTGCATGGAATTTTATTATTTGAATCATTTTAAACTATACAATGTAATAGCATTAAGCAAATTTATAAGGTTATGTAAACAAACAACCTCTGTAATCAAGCCCAGGCCCTTGTTGTATGCCTGTGAGTCCATCTATTCCCCAGACTGAGTCAGGAGGATTGTAAATATGAAGCCAGCCTGGGCAGCATAACAAGACTCCATCTCAGAAAGTGACAAAAACAACAACAACAACAACAACAAACAAACAAAAAATCCAGCCTTCAGAAACTTTACAACCATTAAACAGTAACATCCCCTCGATGCCTCTCCTGGTTCCTGTGCCACTGGTCTATTTTCAGTGTTTCTGAATTTGCCTATTCTATATCCGTCATATAAGTAGACTCGGTCCCTGTTTATCCTTTTCGTATCTGACTTCTTTCTCTTTGCAAAATATCTTCAAGGTTTATCCCATGTTTGTAGGTAGTATGTGTCAGGATTTCATTTTTACAACTGAATACTGTTCCATTGTTTGTACCCATCACATTTTTCTCCCTATTTAAGTTGATCGACAGTGGCTTGCTTCACCTTTCATCTGTTTTGAATAATGCTGTGATATATTTTGGTATACAGGTATCTGTTTGAGTTCCTGTTTTTAATTCTTTTGAAAATATACTTAGGAATAGAATTTTTGTGTCATGTGATAGGTCTTTGAGGAATTGCCATAGTTTCCCACAATAGCAAACATTTTTTGCAGGGCGAGGTAAGGATAGTGTCCTTTGAAGCACAAGTTTTAACTTTGATGAAGTTCATTTATTTTTTTGTTTGGTTATTGTGTTTTGGTATCATACCTGAAAAACCATTGCCTAGCCAAGGTCATGAAGATTATTCCTGTGTTTTATTCTGTTGTTTTAATAGTTTTGGTCCTAACATTAAGGCCTATGATACATTTTGAGGTATTTTTATTTATGATGTGAGGTAGGAGGCATCTTCTTCGTTCTTTTGCATGTGAGTATTAAGTTGTCCAAGCATATTTGTTGAAAACACTATTCTTTCTCCATTGAATTGCCTTGGCACCTTTTTAAAAAATATTTTTTAAATTGTTGATGGACCTTTATTTATTAATTTATTTATATGTGGTGCTGAGAATTGAACTCACACATGCTACGCAAGTGCTCTACCACTGAGCCACAACCCCAGCCTGCCTTGGCACCTCTTTCTCTACCACTGAGCCACAACCCCAGCCTGCCTTGGNGAGCCACAACCCCAGCCTGCCTTGGCACCTCTTTTTTTTTTTTTTTTTTTTAAGTTGTGGTGCTGAGGATCGAACCCAGGGTCTCACATGAGCTAGTTAAATGCTCTACCAATGAGCTACAACCCCAGCCCTCGCCTTGGCACCTTTTTAGAAAACCACTTGACCATAAATGTAAAGGTTTTCCTCCAGACTCTAAACTCCATTTCTTTTGTATTTGTTTGTTTGTTGCTTTTGTTGTGCTAGGGATTGAACCAGGACTTCATATATGCTAGTGCTCTACCGCTAAGCCACACCCGAGCCCACTCAGTTCCATTTCTTAATACATATCTGTCCTTAAGCCATTAGCACATTACCTTGATTATGTGGTTTTTAAAAATTGTTTTTGGATGTGAGTTTTAGTATAAGGTTGTGAATTTCTACTTTGAATCTTCTGCTCAGTTTGAGGAATGTTACCATCTTAACAATGTTGTCTTCTAGTCTACAAATATTAGGCAGATTTAATTGAATTTTAATCAACATACTCATTTTCTCTTGTATCCTTTCTTGCTTTTGATAAATGATTTAAGTTCTAACCTAATGATCTCTATCATCTACATTCTGTATTTTAAAATGTGCACCTTTTCTTACTTCTTTCCAACATTATCTGTTCCTTCTTGGTTCTTTGGAATCTTATTCCTTTGATTATTCACTGTAATAATTCAATTTTAGTTCAGTTTTTCTTCTACACTGATTCCTTTGCCTTCAGCTTTGTCTCCTTTTCTTTAACAATGTATTCTTGAATGGATTACTTTATTATTTCTCATCTCATTTCTCATTCCATTTCTTCCAAACTTCCTGAATAAGTATTCTCCTCTCCAGACTTCTACTGTATTAATTATTTGGTGTGCAAGTTCCTTAACTTTTCTGGGCTTCAGTATTTCTTTAATGTGAATTAGTCTAGATTAATTGGTAAAGCTTTCTAACCTCTAACCTCTGGACCCTTGGAATGTTTCCTTGGAGTCCCAGTATATCAAAGTGAGCTACTCTGCAACTGAATTTGCTTAATAAGCATTGAACCTTTTGCCATATCAGCAGCAGTGCATGGGAGCCTCTATGGAACCTGCAAGAGCACAATTTGAAAGCCACTGGAAAGTCTCTTTTTCCCTAAAATTTGGTAACTCTGTAGCAGTTACAGAAGTTACAACCTTGTAAGTTTCAACTATTTTGTCCCATTGTCCCAGATAAGAAATACATATAGAGGCTGGAGTTGTGGCTCAGTGGTAGAATGCTTGCCTAGCATGCATGAGGCACTTGGTTCGATTCTCAGCACCACATATAAGCAATTAAATAAATAAAGGTCATTCAATGACTAATAAAAATTTTAAAAAAGAAACACATATAAAACCTTAAATATAGTATGTAATATGTAATTCCATAATAACAATAATAATTATAAAATTATGTTAATTAACAGACAACATACAAACTCAGATTATGAATTACAACCTATTTTAATGCACCTGTGTTGATTTTGTTGAAATAGGCATAGAATTGAAAACTTGGGACTTACCAGGTTATATAATTTACTTGTTGCCGAATTAAATTCTATTCTTAGGCACCATTTCTCCTGGACATCAAACAGTATCTAAAAACAGTTAGCAGCTCTGTTATTCTTCCAGAAATTTTCTTTCTGTGGAATTTTAACTTCAGGTGCTATTTCACTTAGATTCCTAACATTTCCAAAAAGCTTTTCCAAATCATAACAACTCATAATAACATTTTTCTCACTGGTAATTCACTGTAGTAATCATTTGTTTGGCACCTAAAGATAACAGAAGGTATTTTGAGCTACCTAAATATAATTTAAGTCTAAGGAAGCATAATATGGTAAAAAATAGAAATGTATGAAATAATTATTGAGTTGTAAGTAATAAGTGCCGTAGGAGTTGTTTTAATGGAGTTCTGTGGAAATTCAGGAAGAAGGAGCAAAGTATCCCATAGGAGATTGATTTGGTCTCATTGGGAGGGTGATGTCTGAACACTTAGTGGGCATTCCTGACTGAAGGAGCAGCATGGATCAAGGTGAAAGTAGGAAGTGTGACAATTCACAATAGCTAGACTGTAGAACCAATTTAGATGCCCTTCAATAGATGAATGGATTAAAAAATGTGGCATTTATACACAATGGAGTATTACTCAGCACTAAAAAATGACAAAATCATGGAATTTGCAGGGAAATGGATGGCATTAGAGCAGATTATGCTAAGTGAAGCTAGCCAATCCCTAAAAAACAAATGCCAAATGTCTTCTTTGATATAAAGAGAGCAACTAAAAACAGAGCAGGGAGGAAGAGCATGAGAAAAAGATTAACATTAAACANAATACAACAGTCACTAGTATGGCAATATGTAAAAAAGTGGATGTGTAACCGATGTGATTCTGCAATCTGTAAAAATGGGAGTTCATAACCCACTTGAATCAAACGTATGAAATATGATATATCAAGAGCTTTGTAATGTTTTGAACAACCAATAAAAAAAAAGAAAGAAAGTAGGAAGTGTGAGATGGTAGATATTTTGACTGAAGGACAAAGTTAAGAAGGGAAACAGGGTAATGTAAAAGTTGTAAAAGTAAACCAGAGCTTGATATAGTTTTATGTGTTGTCATTTTATAATATGTGTATCGTGTTTTTTCCAATTATTCTATAAACTCTTGGAAAACAAGTAGCATGTCTGATATTTTTAATGTCCCACAGCAGGGCTGTGGGTAAAGGAGCAGTATTCAGTCAAATTTTATTAAGCATATGATAGGTAGAAACAGCAGTTTCCCGAACAAGTATTATACAAGGTAACTTATTGTTTATTTATTAGACTTCAGTTTTATCAGCAAAAACTATTTATAATGAAGGGAAGGGAGAAGAGATGGGAATAGGAAAGATAGTAGAATGCATTGGACATAATTTTCCTATATGTTCATATGTGAATACATGACCAGTGTAATTCCTCTACATCATGTACAACCACAAGAATGGAAAGTTATGCTTCATGTGTGTATAATATGTCAAAATACATTCTACTGTCACGTATAACTAAAAAGAACAAACATTATAGCGTTTTTTTAAAATTTTTATCAGTAAAAACTATAGAACTCCATAGTAATGGTATCTTATAGCTTAAAAGTTCTTAAGGAATTAAGGGATGGGGGTAGAGCAGTTGTATGTATAATTAACAGTACTCAATTTATAATTCATCCCCAGATGACAAGAAATGCTGGTTTTAGTTGAGAAAAAGAATAAATATAGCCAGGCATGGTGGCACATGCCTATAATCCCAGTGACTTGGAGGCTAAAGCAGGACAATCACTATCTCAAGTTCAGTTCAAGTCCTACCTCAATATAGTGAAAATAGTGAAATCCTGTCTCAATATTTTAAAAATATAAAAAGTAAAAAAAAGTTGGGGAATGTAGCTCAGTGGTAAAGCACCTCTGGGTTCAATCCCCAGTACCTACCTTCCCGCCAAAAAGAATCAGTATAAACAGACCTTACTTTTGGGGCTGAGGCCGTAGCTCAGTGGTAAAGTGCTTGCTTCGCATGTGTGAGGCACTGGGTTCCATCCTCAGCACCACATAAAAATAAATAAAGATGCTGTATGTTCATCTACAACTAAATAAATATTTAAAAAAATAAAAAACAAACCTTACTTTTGAAATTTGGTCTCTAAGCTTGTTTTATGTCTTAATGTTTTTTAAATTTTTTTATAGTTGTCAATAGATTTTATTTTATTTATTTATACGCGATGCTGAGAATCAAACCCAGTGCCTCACTCACACATACTAGGCAAGCACTCTACCACTGAGCCACAGCCACAGCCACAGCCCTTACATTAGATTTTAAAGAGTATTTTCCCAGGGTTTATATTTTCATTTAACCACAAATGTTTCTAAAATAGATTAAGAATTAAGAAGCTGTACCTAAGAATGATATTAGACTCTGCATGAATAACATTTTTTAAAGTTCTAATATATTATTTTAAATGATTAAAAAGAAAGATAAGAAATTATCAACTACTCTGCTGAAAGAATGTCCATATTGCTATAAATTTCTTGTTCTCCAGGTCATTCTAGAGATTATGTTCTATGCACACATAACAGAAGGGAGGAAAATTGAGTATCCCTGCTTTCAGCTTTTAGAATAGGGAGCACTTTTTATCATTTGAAAAGAGTGAATTATCATAACTATCAAAGGATATTTAGAGTTTCTTATTGCAAAGTAATTCATTATTTTACAATATTTGTTTTGTTTTAAACTTTCTATCATGTACTAGGTGAAAAACCATTTCGCTGTGATGAATGTGGTATGAGATTCATACAAAAATACCATATGGAAAGGCATAAGAGAACTCACAGTGGAGAAAAACCTTACCAGTGTGAATACTGTTTACAGGTAAGATAGATAGTTTGCAATTGTTCTATCCTTATTAAGTTATAAAATCTAAGAAATTAGAAAATGCTGTTTACTACTAAGACTATTTGAGGAACTTCTAAATTCTTATTGATAAGATTTATAATAGAAAATTGGCTCTGTTAATTTGTTTGGAATTGCTTATATTATGCTTATACTAATTGTTTTCTTTTTTCTCTTCTTTGTTTGACCAAAAACACAAATACAACAACAAAAAACCCACTTCCAACCTCTGAATTCAACAGTATTTTTCCAGAACAGATCGTGTATTGAAACATAAACGTATGTGCCATGAAAATCATGACAAAAAACTAAACAGATGTGCCATCAAAGGTGGCCTTCTGACATCTGAA
Source organism: Marmota marmota marmota (assembly GCF_001458135.2). Classification (NCBI taxonomy): domain Eukaryota; kingdom Metazoa; phylum Chordata; class Mammalia; order Rodentia; family Sciuridae; genus Marmota; species Marmota marmota. The sequence goes on from NW_026000240.1 coordinate 3,310,160, forward strand.
GAAGATTCTGGCTTTTCCACATCACCAAAAGATAATTCACTGCCAAAAAAGAAAAGGCAGAAAACTGAGAAGAAATCATCTGGTATGGACAAAGAGAGTTCTTTGGATAAATCTGACCTGAAGAAAGACAAAAATGATTACTTGCCTCTTTATTCTTCAAGTACTAAAGTTAAAGATGAGTATATGGTGGCAGAGTATGCAGTTGAAATGCCACATTCTTCAGTTGGGGGATCTCATTTAGAAGATGCATCAGGAGAAATACACCCACCAAAGTTGGTTCTCAAAAAAATTAATAGTAAGAGAAGTCTGAAACAGCCACTGGAGCAAAATCAAACAATTTCACCTTTATCTACATATGAAGAGAGCAAAGTTTCAAAGTATGCATTTGAACTTGTGGATAAACAAGCTTTACTGGACTCAGAAGGCAATACTGACATTGATCAGGTTGATAACTTGCAAGAGGGACCCAGTAAACCTGTGCATAGTAGTACTAATTATGATGATGCCATGCAATTTTTGAAGAAAAAGCGGTATCTTCAAGCAGCAAGTAACAACAGCAGGGAGTATGCACTGAATGTGGGTACCATAGCGTCGCAGCCTTCTGTAACACAAGCAGCTGTGGCAAGTGTCATTGATGAAAGTACCACAGCATCCATATTAGATTCACAAGCACTGAATGTGGAGATTAAGAGTAATCATGACAAAAATGTTATTCCCGATGAGGTACTGCAGACTTTGTTGGATCATTATTCCCATAAAGCTAATGGACAGCATGAGATTTCCTTCAGTGTTGCAGACACTGAAGTGACTTCTAGCATATCAATAAATTCATCAGAAGTACCGGAAGTCACCCAGTCAGAGAATGTTGGATCAAGCTCCCAAGCATCCTCATCAGATAAAGCCAACATGTTGCAGGAATACTCAAAGTTTCTGCAGCAGGCTTTGGACAGAACTAGCCAAAATGATGCCTATTTGAATAGCCCGAGCCTTAACTTTGTGACTGATAACCAGACCCTTCCAAATCAGCCAGCATTCTCTTCCATAGACAAGCAAGTCTATGCAGCCATGCCCATCAATAGCTTTCGATCAGGAATGAATTCTCCACTAAGAACAACTCCAGATAAGTCCCACTTTGGACTAATAGTTGGTGATTCACAGCACTCATTTCCCTTTTCAGGTGATGAGACAAACCATGCTTCTGCCACATCAACACAGGACTTTTTGGATCAAGTGACTTCTCAGAAGAAAGCTGAGGCTCAGCCTGTCCACCAAGCTTACCAAATGAGCTCCTTTGAACAGCCTTTCCGTGCTCCATATCATGGATCCAGAGCTGGAATAGCTACTCAATTTAGCACTGCCAATGGACAGGTGAACCTTCGGGGACCAGGGACAAGTGCTGAATTTTCAGAATTTCCCTTGGTGAATGTAAATGATAACAGAGCTGGGATGACATCTTCACCAGATGCCACAACTGGCCAGACTTTTGGCTAAAAAAAAAAAAAAAAAAAAATGTAAATAATATTGGCACTTTAGAACAGATTAATCAAGAGTGGGGTTACTCTGTGTAAAATGGAGTGCTGTACAGATTTAAGAGCAATGCGTTATAACAAGTTAAGCTGATATGAATAGCAAGATAATCCCATAACTACGTTTTGTTTGGTTAGTCAGCATTCTTTGAACTGCCTTACATGTTGTCACCTTTATAGAAGCAATGCATATACTTGTTTTAGATCAGAAACTTGCTATTCCACCTACACCAAGTTAAAAAGGAAAAAAAAAAAAGACTTTCGCACAATTGTTTCCTAACTGATAACATTGTACATTCTTAGGAGATTAGTAATTGTGTGAAATTTACTTATACTGTTTCTAAGTTTTTCAGCATAGTCATTGCACTTCAGCAGGGAATCTGAGTATACTTTACAGACAGAGTGAACTTAAAGTTTAAATGTCAAGAGATTATGGCTTAAATACATTAGTTTGTCCTATAGGGGGAAAAAAGAAGAAAACCACCTTTCAAAAAGAATGATATGCCATATACCCTTGATTTTCATTTTGCATTATATTGACATGTGTTTTTTTTTAAGAAAAAAAGTAATAAAAATCTGATAGTGTAAGACTCCACTATTTAAAAGCCTAATTACTTTTAATATATGCATACTTTCAAAACTTTTACCAAAATACACAACTGTTGAAGCATTCACTTCTCTATGGAAGTATGCATATTGGTGTCAGTTTCTTTGTACAGTTGTACCTAGATATTTTTTTATGATTTTTTTTCATGTGCAAGTATCAAGGTTTTGAAGTTTTAGTAAAAAATATTCTGTAGATTACATTCCCAAGAACATAATGCTTACACAAAATGTATATTCCACATTTTAAATCTTAATTGTATTTTACTTTACATATACACTTCAGTTAACATAGAGCACTTAGAATCTATTTGGTATTTGATTTCTCAAAAGTGAAAAAATTAGAGTTTTAGGTTTGATATGGTTGTGTCATAATCATCTCATAATTGACAATTTTAATTTTGGGCAATAAAAGGAAATTGGGTTATCTTTGGAACTGTAAAACTTGGTTTAATCCTTCTCTTTCTAGACTCTTGGATTATTAAACAGTGTCCAGAGAAACAAGAAATGGGCTTTTTAATTGCTTATTTTATCTTGAGTTACTTTTTAATGAACACTGCTCATTACAGTTTTACAAACCAAAAGTGTTTACTAACTCCAGTAACTACAATTTCTTTTTCAGCTAGATGAGTGACCGGAAATTTTTTGTTGCATTTCAAAATCTAAATAAACTACAGACTTTATCCTTATACCATGAATGTTTTTTTTTTTTTAATACTTTGTCTTAAAATAATACAGCATGGTACAATAATAGTACTTTTATATATATATACTTTTCTGAAGAATGATGGTTTAAGTTACACATTGGACAGGTCTGATTTTTGGAGCGTAACAGTCATATTGATGCTATCATCTTCTTTAATTTGTTCCAACTTTTTGGTTTTTGTATTTTAAATTTCCGCAATCTTTGTCACAATGCACGTACTGATATATAGCACCAGTGGTAACCTAAAATTAATATCTTTGGAAGAAGAAGCTGTTAATTTCCATTTTAACTTTTATATTGGTCCTGTAGGTCTACATTCTTTGTTTCAGTATAGAATATGTTATCCATTTAAATTATTTTTGTCTCTTATTTAATGTTATCCCAAGACTGTTCTCATAAAGAAAGGGAACAAAGAAATATCCCCTCCAACATTCTTCACTTATATTCATTTATTTTGAATATATTGGTGTTTTTATGTTAAGGAATATAAATTATGTTTAATGTGGTTTCCTCTACACTTTGGTTATTAAGCTTTGTTTGAAATACTAGTTTTCCCATTTGACAGCTTTCTTTGCTGCCAAAGTTTTCAATAATTTAGACTTCTTTGAAGTAAATATTTAAGTTCTGCCATTATTGACCTTAAGATTGATGTGTGTTGTGTTATGCATCACTTAATTGCAAGAAGAATTATTTCAGGTGAGATGTTAAAAATGGAACTGTGCTCATCCTATAGGCATTTTTCTTATAGTACTTTTGATGACAGTAGGCACTTATTTCCTGAGTTGATTTTTATTTTTTTAAGCCTGATCAAAAATGTGTTCCTTTGGGAACTTGATGCAGTTCTTGGTACTGTGTAAAATTTTTTGTTTGTTTTAACATCACCAGCACAGTTTTAAGAATGTGACTATTGCTGAGCAGTTTGGATAAGCTTAGGAAGGAAGGCCTTTTAAAATGGTAGTTATGCAAGCAGATTTTCAGGTGTTGCATTCCTGTCTTCAACACATTTCTTTAAATCTACAAAATGGCAGACTTTTCTACCAGGTTATAAGCATTTTTCAGATAACTGATAATTAGCCAGCATAACTTATTGACTTACCATTTAAGTACAGTCATCACTGTTTTACTGTGAAATTCTAAATGCCTACCAGACTTACCTTGTATTATCATCCTATGATAAACATCTGGACAGTTGGGTTTCCCCATTTTGGTTCAGAAAATTGTTTAATTTCTATCTGGGCATTAATAGAGAAAATAAGTGGCCTTGTGTGCTGCTTTAGATTTGAAACATGGAGGATATGAGATATCCTTTGTAATTCATGTTTCTCATTTCGCTCAGTGAACAAATTGTTCTATAAAAACATGCTCTTTCACCCTTAAATCCTTGATCTCTGTGAGCGAGGTGTGCTTTTTTTTTCTCTTAGGTTCTACTTTTATGTTTGAGCATTGGAAACATCATATTAGATAAAGTAGTATCTTCAACATCTTCTAAAAGTGTCTTTTTTAACTTAAAATTTTATTGCACATATATTTCATTTGGTTTAGAATATTTGGGTGGCTCCTAAATTTTTTAGATCTACATTGCAAATGTGCTACTTGGTAAGGTAGAAATCCATCTTCTTAGCTCTGGCTGAAGATGCCAGCAATTGGGTCATTTTCTCTCTTGAGAGGCAGAAAAGGCCTTGTGCTCAGGGCAGGCTTTCATTTCCACAGATGCGAGACACTTGCAAAGTGCTATGAGGTTAGATCTTTTGCCACTTCTTTCACTTTATTAATTTGGGTATTTAAAGGGCTGTTTAAAATAAGTAAATGAATGAATAAATAAATAAAAGCCGGGAAACTTTAAAAGTAGGCATTATTGTAGTACTGCGTATCTTAGAACATTTTAAACTAGAACTCATTTTTTCACAGTATGTATTTACTTGAAGAAGCACTATTATAATCAATGAGAAATTTTTGAGTCTGCAATTTTAATTTAAACCTTTTCCGTTTCAAATTGCTTTATTTCAGGGAAATAATTTTCCAGTTGTTTTGCTATATTCTGCAAATAAAAACCGTATGTTTCCTTTTTTTCACTTAAACTTTGGTAGGAAACAAACTAAAGCAGACAAACATTTCTTGTTATGTTTGTTGCTTTCTTTAATCCAAAATGGATAAAAAAGTAAAACCCTGTAAACATTATTTTATTTTTTTATGCAATACCATGCTGTAAATATGGTTCATCAAGTAAGGATGTACCTATGATTGAATCTTTAATTCTGCACAGTTAGAGTTTATATATAAATGTGTCTTGACAATCAAGGACTTTCATGTGAGTCTTCCTTTATGATGTTTATTAATGTTATGCATTCCATTTGTTTTGAAGTGAGTACCAATGTGCTAATTTGTATTGTCTGAAAGTATGTAATGTTTTTACAGCTTGTTTTTAAGAATCTGTAAATATGTACAAACAAATCACAGTACTGCTTTATGTTAGAAGGCATATGATGTTGTACTGTATGTAAGCAATAATACATAGCAGTGCTAACTTTACAAGTAGCATCAGGAAAGTTCTAAAAACATTTCAGAGTTATTATTATCCTTATTTCATTTAATGATGATTATCTTTAATCAGTTTTTATAAGCAAATTCCATTGTTCCTCCTTTTGGAACGTAACACTGTTTACACAGCATAATTGAAGTTGCAGAGGAGACAGGCTAAATCTGGCTTCATCTGTACTCACTTTCACTAAGCATTGAATGGCCTTACCACTCTTCTGCAAGATGGAGGAAGACCGCAAAACTTAGTGCCCATCACACTGAAGGAAGGGATGTGTTGTTGTTGTTGTCGTTGTTGTTGTTTTTCCCTGCTTCTGTACTGCTACCTAACTTTGTGATTTGCTTTGGATTTTAATATTTGTTTCTGATATAGATTCAAGCCCGTAAGTTTTGAGGTGACTTCAGCTCCATTGTGAAATAGATAGTTCTCTTCATATTTCATAGCTACATTTCAATAATTCTAAACTTTCTACTTTGATTTTTAGATACTTATTTTTCAAGCTTGATTTCTCAGCTAATCAGATGACTTTATTCAACTTCAATACAAAGAAAGACAAACTTATTGTAGTTTGAAGTGAGTCAGTATAATACTGTACAGAACAGCTAACTATTTGAACACACACATCACTGCTTTAGAAATAAAACCGCCAATTTATAAATGTATATGACCTACATTTTATAGGAGAAATGTTTTTAAATGCTAGTCATTTATATAATGTGCTTTGAAGGATTTGCTAGTCCACTTCTGTCACTTTTTAGTACACTGGTATCTTTTATATGTAATGTATGCTTTTTATTATTGTAGCAAAGCATTTCAGTAGAAAGAATTTTGCAACAATATGGGGGAAATTTTTCATTGTTGGATTTGAATTATACTGGATTTTATCTGTGTAGTCTTACTTGTCTTTATTTTAATGCTGTCTGGAAGGGAACTTGGTATCCAAATAAAGCAGGTAACCTCATTTTACTTCAAGGGCATACTGTGTAGTGCTGAATTTAATCTGGAAATCTGATGATTTTGAAAAGAAAACAAGTTTATAAAAATTGTACAGAAGAAATTAAATGTGTGATGGAAATCCTGATGGTGGAGCATTTGAATTTTCTGATACATAGTGTTATTTTCCTGGGATTCCCTACGCCTTCTTTGTATATCAGCTAATAAAAGAAAAACCCTGTCATTGAAACTGGTAGGATAATAGGCTATTCTGATTATACAGTATTATTTTTCCTATCCAATTTTCTGACCCTTTTCTCAATCACTGTAAAATTTTATTTTCTATTTCCTATTGATAATTAAACATGTACATAATATAGACGCTGTTGTGTAGAACTGAATGGATCTAGTTGCCAAGCTTGAATGGGTAATTAAGTGGAAATATTTGATGGATATTGAGAATTCATGAAATGCCAGAGCAAATTTATGAGGGAAGGGGGGGGCATGGTATGACTTGGGAAAGTCACAGCAGATTGTTTCTTCAGCCCCCTAGGAAATCAGTGTGGAGGAATCAACTGCAAACTCAGATAAAAAGTGGCTCTTTCCTTATCCTCCCCCCAAAATATGAGCACTAAATTTCCAAATCTACTCAGGTGAAAATCGCTTTGCGATGAAACTTACCACATGGAAATTTTCACTGTTAAATAAGATATTTGTGATATTTTTAAATACAAACTTTTACATCAGTAGTCAGCAGCCTGATGATTGAAATTTAGTCAGTCAGTATATTTTAAAATATATTTTGTCCTCCATATTTAATTGTTTTTAAACAATTGGGAGGATTTTATGTTTAAATACATTTTTATCATCATTGTTAAAAAAAAAAAAAAAAGTCTTGGTTGACCCCATATGATTGCCATGATTTGCTGAGTCTTTATAATACAGTGAAAGCTTGTTTCATGTGTAGTCATGGAACGTAGAAATGTTCTTTAAACTGACTTACTCATTAAGAGGTTTAATGAGTTTCACAGCTTTTGACACTGTTGTCATATAGTTAGTCTTGCCACTTAAGGAGTTTATAATAACATTTTATGTATTGTGATACTAAAGGAAGTTGTTTTGCTTTATTTTAAATTGAATTATTAGACTTACATTTCAAATTCTGCATTTTAAATGTGGACACTGGCTGTTTGAAAAATAAAATACAGAATACAGTTTTATGTCTAATTTTCTAGCTGATTTTTCACAGTTTTTTGAACCAAATAACTAGTGGTAAATATGCAAAAACCATGGTACATAGTTAATATTAAAAAAGGATGTCTGTGTGGAATTAACAGTTAACAGATTGGATAACAATTATCAGGGTCTTTACTGTAGCTTTTTGTGGAATGTTTTATTTATTAGTTGTCAAGTGCAAAAGTCAAATGTTACTGTCATTGAATATTTTAGACTTGAAATGTTTAATGTAGAGCAAACAGCATATGTTTTGTTTTTTTTTTCTTTACAGATAAGATTCTATTAATCACCATCAGTAGCATACATGGGATTTTTTTCCCCTTTGATTAGTGTAGATAATTTGTTTTCATTTATCTACCACTTTTGCCAGTACCTTATCTCATGACAGTGGGATGCATTGTAAGAAAGCTGTCAGCAGTCAGGAGTGCAGCCTGGGTCCATGGGACAAAGGTAAATTAATTGGCCCTTGCAGAGAGTCCTATGACCCCGGCTTATTAGCATGGTGCTGTAACCAATTGTACATAATAATACCACTGATAGTCTACTAATGCATTTCTTAGATCCCAGTTCTTGAATGATTCAAATTGGTGGGGTGAGGGGTGGGAAGAATACTCTACATGACACTTCTCCCACCTGAAGATTATACGAAAAATAAAATAAAATTGAAGTCACTTGAATTAATGTGTTGTCATTGAGTCTTACTTGACAAGTTATCACACAAAAAGAATATGAACAGTTTTCTAATTATATATTTGGATAGAGTTTTAATATTTTCTCAGAGTTATATCTGTTCTTTCCCTCTTTGGTGAATCTTATAAAATATTAGAATAAGTTACATCTGTATGATGAATAAAGAATGGAGGTGAATTTTTAAGTGAACTAAAATTTAAACTGTTTCTCATAAGTTTAGTTTTTCAAATGAAAAGGACATTTAGAATAAAACCTTTTACCCATACACTCATGCAGATGTGTAAAAGCTGGGATGAGAAATGTAATATTGTAAATAAGAATGACATTTTTCAAACAGGAAACTCAAATTTAAAAATGGTCTTGAATTGTAAAATAGAGAACATTTGAACCTTTGCGTATTTACCCATTTATGCAGGTAAAGTTTTAAAGTTGTGACCTTTATTTTCTCTAACTACTCCAGTTCTTAATAAGCTTCTAAAACTATGATACTCCTGTCAAGGTGGGAAAGGAAGCCAGAGAAGTGCATTACCCGTAATATCATGGAGTTTTCTATTGGTTTGAATTCCTACTTGCTGGGGCATAGAACTTTGACCCTGCATTTATTCAGCATTGATTACCTACTTAGTAGTAGGCATTGTACTAGATGCAAATAATAGATGGTTGAGGCTGCAGGCATTTGTGAGCATATGGAAGGCATTGATAGTGCTATCAGTTACAGGTTACAGTATTGTACTTGAGATTATTAAAGCAAACATTCATTGTGAAGATGTGTTGCGTGCTGTGCTGAATACATCTCATTCCTCAACAAATGGGTAGATACAGTTTTGTATTTCAGGATAGTTTACTAGGAAATACAATTTTAAAAAGGTGGTTCCAGAAGATGGAAAATAGAAGCAGGCCAATACAATGGAAATAGGGAATGTTGTCAGAAATTACCTCCTACTTAAAATACGAAGTTGGTGAATTAGATTCAAGCTTAGTCTATGGAAATGAAATAGATATGTTTCCAAAGAAACACCTATCACAGGAGTGGGAAATTAGTGCTCAATAGGGATTCTCAAGCCTGAGAGAGAAAAGAGAGGATCATTGTTCTCCCCTGGGGTGTTGGGGTTGGTGCTGAAGGATGCTTTCCTGAAAGTAGGGAAATTAACCACCATACTAGCACAGTCGATATTTTTAAGTCCCTTAAGTCAATACTAATGTGCAGTACTCCCAGACAACATGTATGGTGCTCCATCTCCTGGAAGGTGGTTAGGCCATTGTTTAAACCTCCAATAGGGTAGCTTTCCTTTGTTTATGGAGTTATAGCACCACTGCGTATGCAACTTGGCAGTGCAACTTGTGCTCTAGCATTTTTAATCCTTCTAGAACACAAGATAAAATGGCAGGAAGAGGACACAGCATTGGAAATAAAATTTAGACCTCACAGAAGGTTACTGGGTGAGGACAGTTGTGTGAATCTTATTGAGCTCTCATGTTTTTGGGTTTTGGTTGGTTTGATTTGTTTTGTTTGCCTTTTGACTTTTTCCTTTTTTTTAAATTTAGCTTTTGGACTCTATGCTTGTGCCTTCAATACTTAAAACAACTATTTTCTGTTCCTCCATAAGGAAAGCACGCTTGATCCTGTAGGACACATTTAGCACACACCGAACCATCATAGGCCCTGCTGACATGTTTTTTGGTTTTAAACAATCTCACAGCACGAACCCCTCAAAGTCTCTCTGGGCACACACCACATACAGATTTTGGTGCTTCCCCAAATTTCTTTGTATAAAGGTAAACAATTCTATTACCAGGGGTTTGAGACAGCCTGGTTTTGTTAGAGGCTGTATTGTAGGGAAGCCTGACAGTATGTCAAACACTAAACCATTCTGAGTGCCTCTAGACACCATCCCTGGAAGAGGACCCCTCGTGGTTTGAGAGCAGTTGTGCACTCAGCATAGGGTGAGAAGAATATGCAGAGTCTAGTGATATGTGTGCAAAAAACATTTAGGAAACCAACTCCCAGGCAGCAAGGCCAGTGCGGCGTGGGACAGCTTAACATGAGCTATCTCTCGTTAAAAATTATTGTGTTAGGGCTGGGGATTGTAATCTACAGCCTACAGGGGCAAATAAGGAGCATTGAAGTGAGCAGGGGACTTTCAAATTGAAGATCTGCCTTGAGCATCTCTAACCCTTTTCAAGCCACTTGCCCTTTCTGAACCTCAATATTTTCCATCTGGGAAGGAGGATGATAAACTATCCAGGTTGCTGTGAATGTCTTAAAGTTAACAACTTGTAAAGCAGTAAACATTTTCTAGTTTAGAGTTTAAGTATCACCAAGGCAAAAGAGCAGAGTTGGACAAGTGTTGGAAACCTCGTTTAATATAAAGCACAGCAAGTACTACATTTCTGACTTACAGAAAATATTAAACTGACCTTTTGTAATCCAAAACCCAAAATGCTCCAAAATGAGAAACTTTGAGTGCTAACATGTTGCCACAACTGGAAAATTCCACGTGATCTCATGTGAGGGTTCCTGACAATAGACAGATACACTAAAAATGTATAAAGTTAACTTCAGGCTATGTGTATGAGGTATATATGAAACTAATTTCATATTTAGACTTGAGTCCCATTCCCAACATACCTTATTGCATTTATGAATATTTTAAAAATTTTGAAATACTTGGAACCCCAAGCATTTCAGATAACAAATATTCAACCTGTATTATCATTCAAAAGACTGAAGATAGGACAAAGTCAATGTGTCTGGATTTAATTAACCAGCAGAAAATAAGTAGTGATGTGGAAGTAATAGGAATTCTGTAAAAGAAAGAATAATTTGCATTTGCTAACAAATGGAGTACAGAGTATTTATCAAGTACATGCCCTAAACTTCAGGGACACAGATTCAAACAGTTCAAAGAAAAAGGAAGAAGAAGAAAAAAAAAAAAGCTGAGTGTTGGTGCATGATTATAATTCCAGCTACTCAGGAAGCTGAAGCAGGGGGATTGCAAGCTCTAAGCCAACCTGGGTAACTTAGACCCTGTCTCAAAAATATAAAGGCCAGTGAATATAGCTCAGTGGTAGAGCACTTGCCTAGCATATGTGAGGCCCTGGATTCAGTCCCCAGTTCTGTCCCCCACAAACAAATATTCCATTATCAAAAACCTGGAAGGGTATGAAACATTCTGAAGAATATTTAACATTGAGGTATATCACAACCCATTAGAAACAAGGTAGAAATATCCTATAAGAGTAATGCAATATATTGAAGTAATAGAAGTTCCCAGTTGCTCACTCCCAAGCTATTAGTCACTCATGAACAGGAATCTGCGGGACCGTAAGGCAAAAGTAAAATTATAGACAATGAAGTTAGAATATGGTAGCCAGCTTTACCTCCACAAGGAAGGCATAGCCTATCCTTGTAGAGGTGGTGGGTCTTCTCTTTTACTTTTTTTTTAATCTTACATTTATTTTCTATTTCTGTCCCTTCTTTGCCTGTTCCTGGTTTCATCTTCCTGAACAACTATATATGTGTGTTGCAGGTCTATACCAAACAAATGACTGACTGATGGAATGTGATGCCCTGCCTCTTGTGCAAGTTAGGTTTACCTAAGGGCTTCTGTTTTTTTGTTTTGTTTTGTTTTAGCATTAATGTTTTGGGGAAATTCGAAACTAATTGTTCATCAGGAGAAGATTGTGGGAACCCTGTATTAGTTTGTAAAACTTTTTAAACACATTTCCTTACACACAAGCATGTGTGAATAAGTGAATGAACAATGTTACAGGGCCTGGGAAGCACTATGAGTGCTGTTTGAAGGTATTAGAAATGATGGTGGATTTTCAGTGACGGGATGCTGCCAGGATCTGGTGGAGATGCTGGAATTCTGCCCTCAACCACAGGTACCACAGGCTTCTAACCAAAATTCCTAAAGGAGACACCCAAGAATCCAAGGTTAGTGGGAAACGAGTTCCCAAATCGTAGCATAGAAAGAAGCAGAGGATGTGACCAGGACTGAAGACTTCTAGAGCCATTTCTTGCCCTTGGCACCCTGTGGTTGACCAGAGCATCTCAATAGGTAAGACTAGACTAAAGAGTAGAATGGCCAGGACTCCAACAATGAACCAGTAGACTTCAGTCCTTTTCCCACCCCAGTTGCATAGGAACAAAGGAAGAAAGAAGGAAAATAAATGAACAAGTTCACATGTGTGGCCAATGAATAAAAAATGGCCTTGCTCACTGCTGGATTTGGTTCAATAAATATTTTATGATCTGATCAATCAGATTGTCAACTCATGGGAGGGCCAGCCCAACTGCTTTCAGCTCTTGGTACTTCTAGATATTCCCCTTCCCCACAAATGCATTGTTTTCTCTCTACCCTCTACTAAAACCTCATCCACCCACCCATCCTTTGATTTCAGCTCTAACGTCACTTCCTCAGAAAAGCATACCCTGGTTTTCTTGATTAGGTAATTTCAATCACTGGAGTCTCCAACCAGCCCACATAGTTTCCCTGGCATAGATATCTGTCTGAGATGCTGTGCTTATCAGTGCAAGAATTTGATTGGTACCTGTCTTCCCTGCCAATCCAGAACACTCTCGCTCCCCATTGTGCTTTCCATGTTGGCCACAGTGCTCCGGTGGATGTGGAGCTGACAGAGGGCCCAGGCAATACAAGTGTGCAAGAGGGCTTATAGATCCCATAGAAGAAGCAGTTTTAGAGACTGTGTGGGTAACAGCAGGCAGCCCAGAAAACTGGTCATGTGATTTTCAGAATGGGAGGAAGTATAATGGGCTCTGAAAACAACAACTGATCTCGATTTCAATCCCCGGCAAAATTCTAGAATGTCCATATAACAACTCTGCCAGGCAGGCCTGGCAGGTCTTATCATTAACTCCACGTGACAAATAAGGAAACTGAGCTTTGAACACATTAAAGAACTTGGGCAAGGTCACACAGTGAAAGAGAACCAGGACTCAAATTCAGACCTGACTACTCACACCTACACTTTTGAAGCACTGTCACGGTGGCTCCTGTACACAATATTTAAGTAAACAGTGAATGCTAATTATACTGCTGTCACAGTCCAGTAAGGCTGCCACTGTCCTCACAAAGCAAACTGCACTCTGCTTCTTAGGCTTTCACCCTGCATCAAATGTTTTCTCATGCTCCCGCCAGGTCTTGGCCTGTGACAGGTACCAGGTGGCTGATACAGGGTGAATGACTTTCTCTTGTCACAGGACAAATGCTAAGAATCAATAAACAGCTTAGATCCTGGAGGAAAAACCTGCTCTACAGGAGCTGGGGACACCCATGGCAGGATAGTAGTGGCCCCTCCTCTACTCAGCCCTACCCAGAGGAGCCAGAGCAGCACTCTGCTCTCCCTAGAGTCCCAACTCTACTTTTCTGGGATTCAGGAGCCCTCAGCCTTGCAAGAGGCTTGTGCTGCAGGTTTGCATCACTCCAGCTGCCAGGAATTCACATCAGCCTTTCTGACAGACTTCCCTACCAGGTCTGGGGTTCTTGAAGCACACTTCAAACTCCAGGAAGGAAGATAACCTTTTTCAGTTTTATTCCTTCCTAGGAGTGAAGAAGCTGCATTGTGTAGAGGAGAACTTGGTACTGGAACTAGACCAAGGTTCAAATACTGGCTCCACCTTCAGGGCCAGCTCAGCTTTCTGAGTGTGTGCAGATTGCTGTAATTTTTAAATAGGTAGGTGTACCCCTTGGAGATACGGCACAATGACCAATAAATATTTATCATGTGGTAAACTACCTGTGCACTCTCAGGGACAGATTTTACACTCCTTCTTGCCATTAAAAATTGTAACTAGAGTAAGACCCCACAGCTTAGCAGGTGCTTTCCATCTCTCAAGTATTTTAGAAAGGGGAAAAAGCTATTGGGCTAGAAATCCCAATCTTGGCTTCATATTAGAAGTGTTGGAGGGCTTTAAAGAAAATGCTAATGCCTAAGCCTCACCCCAGACCAATTAAAACAGAAATTGGAATCTCTGAGGGTGGGTTTCTAAAACCACCTATAGGTGATTTTGAAGTATATCCAGGTATTGTAAAATGCACACCTGATCCCCATCTTGTGGCACTGGGACTCTGGTTCTGAGGTTTAGGCTGCAAAGACATATTTTTGTGTACATACATACCTACATCATGATTTAACGCTTCCAACCTGCTTTCACATTTCTATACTTCTTGACTCTCTCCAAGCTCTGGTACCTCCCCAGAGATCACTTTCTAAAAAATGAAGTCAACTTTAAGACATGATTTCTTCACCATTCTTCATTCTTCTAAGAAGGCAATTCTCAGTACCAACCACTGGAAGGAAGAAGAAGGAGGATCCGTCTGCAGTTGAGCCGGGTAAGATCCATACAACAGCCTCACTGTTGTGTCCTTTAACTTGAGCTTGGGTTGTTACTGAATAGGAAAAAAAAAAAAGTAAGTTTAATAACAATTATTATTTTATTTTATGTAACTGGGCTGCAATACCAGTGAATTCAAGCAGTGAAACGAATAAGAATATTTTAAAAGAAGACAAAACATTTTTACCTTGGTCAGATGTATTCTACATTCTCTATTGCTGCATAACAAATTACCCAAAAACTTAGTGGCTTAAAGCAACCATAATAATTTATTCTCCCATAGCTTGTGTGGATCAGGAATTCAGGCAGAGTTCAGCAAGCATAGCTTGTCCTTGATCTACAATGTCTAGGACCTCAGCTGGGGGCTGGATTCATCTGAAGAATATTTCTCTCATAAATCTGATGGGTTATACTGGCTATTGATTGGAATACCCACATCTGGCCTTTTTATGTGGCCTGGGCTTCCTTACAACATGGTGGCTAAATGAAGAGTAAGTACTCAATAGTGAGGAAGCCTATTGCCGTTGAGACAGCTTATGAATTCCCATTTCTACTATATCAGTTGAGGTACTTTAAAAGGTCCACTCAGGCTCAATAAGCGTGAACATGGACCTGTCTCCTTTGGAAGGAATCTTAACCTCATATTGAAAGAAAAGCATATGGGCTAGATATATTAGTACAGCCTACTTTGAAAAATACAATTTTCTCTACGTTGTCTACTTATTTTTGCCCAGATTCCAAAGTAACATGCTCATTGTAGGAAAAAATTCAATAGAATCCCAGAATTTTTATACAAGAATGGTTTCCTCTCCTACTTTACTCTCTTAATCCCATTCCCTGGATATAAAAACTGCTAGCATATTCAATGCAAACTATATACATATATAAGTACATAAATGATGCACCATATACATGATTCTGTAACTTGCTATTTTTTTTCAATGTTAAATCATGATTTTTTTTAGTGGTGCTGGGGATTGAACCCAGGGCCTTGTGTGGTGTGTGAGGCAAACACTCTACCAACTGAGCAATGTCCCCAGCCCTATCATGAACAACTTTATGTTAGTACAAATAAAATTACCTAATTCTCTAATGCTGGCTGTCCTTATATGATTATACCATATGTACTTATTCAGTCTTCTATTGATGGATTTTTAATTGTTCTTATTTTTTTCAGCTCTTAAAAATTAATGATGTAATGAACATCCTTCTATTAGTTCATGTAGGGTAGTGTCTTTTTTAATATTTATTTTTTAGTTGTAGTTGGACACAATACCTTTATTTTATTTATTTTTATGTGGTACTGAGGATGGAACCCAGGGCCTTGCACCTGCTAGGTGAGTGCTCTACCGCTGAGCCACAACCCTAGCCCTAGGGTAGTATCTTAAAAATGGAAATGTTCTCTTGTAAGGACATGCAAGATACTGTTTTTCAACACAAGAATATTTCTTTTAAGTTAGTGTCATTGTTATACGGGAAATCGACATTAAGCAGGATATGCTTCTTGCTTTGCAAAATGAGTAGGTTTTATTGTTTTGTTTTGTTTGAAGTGCTAGGGATTGAAACAGGGTTGCTCTACTACTCAGCTTTTTATTTTTTTATTTTGAGACAAGGTCTCCCTAGGTTACCTAGGCTTATCTTGAACTTGTCATCCTCCTGCCTCAGCCTCCTGAGTTTCAGAATTTACAGGTGGGTGTAGGTGGCGCCTGGCAGGAGTAGATTTCTCTACTTAGCTTTAACACCAGGGGAAAGAAACAAACACATTTGTTCTGATGTTAAGAAGTTGCTTGTAAGCTTTGAAGGGAACTCGTTTATTTAGAAAATGAAAAGTGGTAGGAAGTAGGTGATTATGAAGAGGAGTGATTTTCCTTTTCAATTTTTTTCACCAAGGCTTATGGGGATATAGCTTTACCACTGAGCTACATCCCTAGCCCTTTTTCTACTCTTTTAATACAAGCTAATATAGAATTGAATGTGGATTCTTAAAATTTCCTCTGATGCTTGGAGGCTTTTCAGAAGGTGACAGCAAATAAAAAAAAAAAAAAAAAAAAAAAAAAAAAAAAAAAAAA
>NW_026000240.1:3328678-3337168 GCF_001458135.2 Marmota marmota marmota
CTGAATATCCCTCTGTGCCCATTCCCTCCCTCACTATCCATGGCGACTATCACTGGTCATATTCTTCCCATAGTATAGAGAGCACCTTCTCTCACTCTCTCTTTTCCTCCATCCTCCAAAATACCATGAGGGGATAAGGTCTCTACCCCAAGGAAAGCCAGGCCTGGTGCCAAGGGAAGACTCTTCTGGTGGATGAGTACTATGCTCTTACAAGGATGCTCAGAAATCTTTTCCTGGCGGTTGGCTTCATTGCCGTACCCCATTCTTGTCCTGCTTCAGTCTCCCAAGACAGTCTCCTAATCTTCCCTCCCCCACGCTGATCTTGGTCCAGTCCACAAGCACTTACCACATGCTCCAGTTCAAGGGATCTCATGGTACCCTTGCCCTGGACAAAGGGCTCCTAAGGCACATACATACCCAGGAGGATGGGGGAGGAGTGTAAACTGGGTCCTCAAGGGCTGGGCAGCTAGCTCTGACCCCCACATATTGAAGGAGCTCAGAAAAGAAGACAAGCTGGAGCACTGTGGCTTTAGAATAACAGCCTTTGAGCATAGGTGGGCTCTGGAGCATGGGGAGGATCTATGTGGGTAGCAAAGAGGCCATTGGAAGGAATCTCCAGAGCTACAATAAGTCTTTTCTGCACTCAGGGCCTTGCCCTGTATGGAGGACAGATGGACAATAAGGAGGCAGGGAAGGAGGAGCTAGCATGATTGTTGATGGTGTTTACTTTCCACAGGGATCTCCCCACCCAAAGCACCAGGATCTCATTTCCAGAAGAATGGCCC
Source organism: Marmota marmota marmota (assembly GCF_001458135.2). Lineage (NCBI taxonomy): Eukaryota > Metazoa > Chordata > Mammalia > Rodentia > Sciuridae > Marmota > Marmota marmota. Next base: position 3,329,464 of record NW_026000240.1, read on the forward strand.
AGATGTCTTCAGTGCAGGAACTCTTCCATGAGGCAGCCCAGCAGGTAGGTTAGTAGGTATGTGGCTGGTGATGGAGCTGCCAGAGGCCTGTGAGCCAGGGGTCACCAGCCAGCCAGCGGAATGGGAACATGACAGTGTCTCAGAAATTAAAAGCAGTTGTCTCAGAAATTCATTTTGTCATTCAGTTTAATTGAGAAAACCTCATAGACAACTCTTCAATGTCTATGTGCAGAAAATCTTCTTTGGTATTATTTGTAATGGATTTTGAATCTTGCACCCCTGCTCCCCATCTTGGGAGACTTCCATGAACAAAGTGAGAACCTCAGAAAATATGAATTCCTTGTAAAGTTCTCATTACAAGAAAACCTCATAGGTACTGAAGTCAAATGGATTTCTGGATTGTCTAATGTCTACTGGATTTTTTCCCTTCATCTTTTTTCTGTTGATTATTATTTATAGTAAATATTCCACATGTGGATATGCAGTTGAAGTGGCTCTCCCCAGAAATAGTTGATTTCTTTTTTCTTTTGGTACCGAGGATTGAACTCAGGGGCATTCAACCACTAAGCCACATCCCCAGCCCTTTTTGTAGACAGGATTAGAGACAGGATCTCATGGAGTTACTTAGTGCCTCACTGTTGCTGAGGCTGGCTTTGAACTCGAGATCCTCCTGTCTCAGCCTCCTGAGTCACTGGAGTTACCCAGGCATATGCCATTGCACTTGGCAATAGTTGATTTTTAAAGGAATGCCCTGGCACTGGGGGGATGGGAGGAAGGAGAAAGAAATGAAAAAGTTAGGTATTTATCAGGCAACTACTTACACCCAGGATCTCTGCCATCCACAGTCACTCAAGTTTTCATTGTCTCTTGGATTTCTCTCATGCTTTGTGAAAAGAGGCAAGAGGACTTTTCAGCATTCTGACAGGGGGAATAAGCCCCCTAAGAGGGGAAAGAACTAACCAAGTCCTCCACAACAGTAAGAGAGCAGGATCCAGATGCACCCTGAGCCAAAGGGCAGGGGATGGTGAGGAAGGTGGGACTCAGGCTTGGTGGGAGGATGGTAACCCTCTATTCATAGGCACATGTGAAAAAAATATAGCATGTGGTTGGCAGGCAATAAGAGCTCAGTAAAAACTACTGCTGCCTTCCCCTGGGTCTAGGGCATGTTTCTGCACTCCCAGCTCTTAGCTCTTAGCAACTTGCCTCCAGCCCAGAAATATTCAAGCTGCTTAGAAATGAGTGGTAATTTGGGCTTGTTTCTCAATGATACTTCATTACCCTTGCCCAGAGCTGTTCACTCCAGGTGAAAGGCCCAGGACTATGCTCTTGGTGTGCTTGAGGACTCTCAGTTTGATTTGTTAAGGGTTTTATATTTCTTTAGTTTGACCGATCTCTCATATACTTCCCCTGTGTTCTCTTTGGATATGTAAAACTGTATGTGAGTCTTATAATTATAAATTTATTTATGGACTACTTTTAGTCGGCACTTTGTCAAGCATGAAAAAGAACCCCAAATGGAAAATGTGAGGTCCAGGAATTCCAAAAAGAGAATCAAAGCAGACATTCTGGGTTTTTCTCTGTGAGAAGAATCTGTTCTCTCATCCTTTCCCTTGTTGGAGACCTTCAGTGGCTCCCCATGTCCACTATCATGAGTTCGTTTAGCTTAAACCCTGTGTGGTCTTACCCTGGTAGGTTTCCGGTATCTTCCACTCTATGTCCTCACTTTCAGGCAAACCACACCATTCCCCAGTGCTTGTATCTTCCCTGGGCTTTGCTGATAATTCTCACTTGACTGAGTTGTCATTAGAATCCTCCCAGTATCTGTGGCAATGCCTGGCATTTAAGTGACAATGAACGTCCATTGATTAACAGTGCAATTTCAGTTGTTTTACATGCCCTATCACAATGTTGTCTTTAAAAAAAATATTTATTTTTTAGTTGTAGTTGGACACAATACCTTTATTTTATTTATTTTTATGTGGTGCTGAGGATCAAACCCAGGGTCACATGCTAGGTGAGCGCTCTACCGCTGAGCCACAACCCCAGCCCAGAATGTTGTCTTTTAAAATGTGATGGACACTAAGGCTTATATCAGCTCCTTCTTCCTCAATATCTAAACACTGAGAGGTTGAACAGTGTTTAATGTCCAGAGTCAAGACTTTTGACCTATACTGTCTAGACACATTGAAACCTACTCCTTTTTCTCTCTCCTGCATTGTCTAGGATACCACATCTTCTCTGGATTATTCATACCCTCTTTCTTTCTCCACATTGCTACTAAGTGACTCTTTCCTGAAGTGTCAGTCTGTACATTTGTCTCCTCTGGTTAGACCCCTTCAGTGGCTTCTCATTGCCTTTAGAATATAGTTCAGACTCCTTGTCTTGACCCCCAAGGCCCTCCATGATCTGACTAATCTGTCCTGTTCCTGTGGGATCCTGTGTCACTGCCTGTGTGGCATGGAAATGAGCTGTTTCTTTCTTATCTTCCTCAAGTCTATGAACTCCACAAGATCAGGAACATATCTTTTTTTTTTTTATGTGGTGCTTAGGATTGAACCCAGTACTTCACACATGCTAAGCAAGCACTGTATCACTGAGCTATAGCCCCAGCCCCAGCCCCAGGGACACATCTTATTCATGTCACATCCCAATACCTGCCATAGTGCTCAGTGCAGAGAAGATGCTCATCAGTGCTGGACCTACTAAGTCCTAGTTGGACTCTTCCAACTAGAAGTTAGAGAAGCTGTCATTTGCATTAAGGAAATGGAACACATGGCAGATTTGGGAAACACATCCCAGAGGGTAAGGAAATGATAATTGCTGCCAGTTACTGGGTACCTTTTGTGGTCAGAACACTTAATATGCATTACCTTAATTAATCTTCACAATATTATTCTGGAGGAGACATGATTAGTTTTGTTTTATAGATGAAGGACTAAAGCACTTTGAAAGCAGGCATGTTTGATGCCCAGGCACAATTTTTTATCTTTTCTGCCTGTTCCAGTTGTATAAGCAAAGCTACCCAGATGGTAAATCAAGGGCCTTTGTTGGGGGAACAGGGAATAGGCTGGGTGGCTAGTGCATTTGGATCTGAACTCTGGGATTGGCTGGCCCTCAAGAACTTTCCTGTGAACCTTTTTAAACCCTTACTCCAGTATTGGCGGGGTCAGAAATTCTGCTAAGAGCTTTGTGGCCTGTGGAACACGGGGTTAAGTAGGCATGCCCAGTGAGAAGACAGGCTAGTGGTGTCAAGACAAACTTTTGATCTTGACCTATATTTCTCTTGGTCATTGTGACTAGAAGGTTGCTCATAGGTTGTGAGTTAGGTAGAGAAGTAGATGTATGATTTGTTGGTTTGGCTTTAATCATTTTAGGATCAGATAGGGTAGCTGTGTATATGTATATTGGTCAGTCATAAGTGCACCCCTTACAGAAAGGCAGTAGTTAGATCTAGGGGTTGATGATGTGGTGGTCAAGAGTACATGTGTCACCTGGGTTCAAGTATTGGCTTTAACACTTTGTGACCTTGGACCAGTTACTTACCTCATTAAGCCTCCATTTCCTCACCTATAAAATGGCTACATTTAAATGAAAAAGAATCAAGGAGATAATTCCTGCAAATATTTAGTATAGTGATTGGTTCATAGCATTCAATAAATGTCGGCCAATAATAAAATTAAAGTGGGGAATAGAATCCAAAGAGTAGTGTATAAATTATCAAAAGGATCCGCTGGCAAATAAACACATGACTCAGCACAACAAAGTCAGGCAGAAGACTTAAGGCAGAAGTCTCAAATCTAGAATGACATCATTGGCCAGCATGGAATGTGGGGGTATGGGAGGAGGTGCTTCCCTGTGTCTGAGGCCTGCATGAGTCCCAGGGTATGATCCACCTGCCCCTTGTCTCCCAGCACTGTCTGATGTCCTGCTCTTTCTCTTCTCTGTCCTTTCCTCCTTTGGTCTCTCTTTTTAACTTCTCAAATTTTCATACCTAAATTAACTTGGCATAGTAACAGAGTCTGGCCAAGTTTGGGTTAGGCCAAGAGGTAGAGAGGTACTCAGAGATCCTCTAGCCTAGTCTCCTTGTTTAGAGAGTTAGGAAACAAGCCAGAGATATTGAATGACTTGTGCAAAGACACATGCAAGGAGTGACAGTTGGGCTGGAACCTAGGCTACTGACCCAAATACAGCTCTGGGTTGATCCAGTCTTCAGGTTATAATTTTGAGCATTGATGCTAGGTTTTGCCATCTCAAAAGCTTTGCTCTTATTTCAGAATCCTGTTTAGCCAGTGTACTCTTCAGAACTGACTTGTATTTTTACTAGGCATTTTTTCCCCATAGCTTTAAGGTAAAATTGAAGTACAATAAAATGCACATATTTGAAGTATGCAGTTTGATAAGTTTTGACATGTATATAGCCAATACAATCAATATAAAAAGCGTTTTCATTACTTTTTAAAATTTGAAATTATGCAGACTGTTTCCTGCATGATTTAGTACATTAGAAATTAATCACTTTAAGATATATAGAACCCCACCTCCACATGTCAACTATTTCAAAATTAAATGGCACACTTATAAATATCTCAGAGGTCAAGGAAGAAAGCATAAGAAAAGTAAATAAAAGTGCTTTTGAACTAAGTGAAATAAAAGCTTAAAATATCAGGATCTCTGGGATGGAACAGTACTCAGATGACCATTTATAACTTAAAGTACTTGTCTGAGACAGAAACTAGAATAACAAATTATTTTCAAATGAAGTAGTAGGAAGGAAAAAATGAGAGTAGGAGCAGAAATATATGAAATAGAAAAGAAAGACTATAGCTAAAATTTAATAAAACATAAGCAAGTCTAATCAAGAAAAAGCAAGAGCACAAAAATTAACAGCAGTGGAAATGGAGCTATCAAAATAACCCTACAGATGCTAAAAATATTCTAAGGTAATATTACAATTGTATGCCAACTTATGTGATAGCTTACATAACAAGGTCTATATTAGAGAAGGATCTGTGTGCTACTGAGAAGAAAGTGTATTCCGTCATTGATGGATGAAATATTCCATATATGTCTGTTAAGTCTAAATTATCAATTATATTTTTTACTTAAATAGCTTTATTTAGTTTTTGTTTAGAGGAACTATCCAGTGGTGACAGAGGCATGTTAAAGTTACCCCGTATTATTGAGTTGTGATCTATTTGATTCTTGAAATGGAGAAGGGTGTGTTTGATGTACATAGATGCTCCATTGTTTGGAGCATAAATATTTACAATTGTTACATCTTATTGATGTATAATTCCCTTAAGCAATACGAAATGTCCTTCTTTGTCCCTTCTGATTAACTTTGACTTGAAGTCCACTTTATCTGATATGAGGATAGAAACCCCTGCTTGTTTATGAGATCCACGTGGGTGATGGTTTTTCCCATCTTTTCACTTTCAGTCTGTGGTTGTCTTTGCCTATGAGGTGAATTTCTTGGAGACAGTGTATTGTTGGGTCTTGTTTTTTTAACTCAGTCAGCCAGTCTGTGTCTTTTGATTGATGAGTTTAGGTACTTGGCATTTTTTAAAGACTGTTTTAACATCTTTAAAAAGCCATACTATGCATAGCATATGGAAGACCCTGAGGTCCACCCCAGTGCCACAAAACAAAAGCAAAAACAAACTCTACACATGTGTAAAGTAAGCATGGGCATCCCATGTTATGCAATGGCATATTTATTAGTATGTACAGAAATGAATGCAACTGAGGTGAAAGGAAAAGGGAACTTTGGACAAGATAGTCTTACTAGCCCCTCCTTTTACAGACAAGGAAACCTGGGCCTAGATGATTGGGTAGGAAAATAAGGCTCTTGTCTTAGGTTCTGGGGAACCATGAACCCCCTTGCCTTCTTGGTTTTTGGAGAACAAGAAACTTACACAATTTTTAGGACTCTTCAGTAAAAACGATACAAATTACAAATACAAAATTAGATATAATCTCTGGAAGGCATCCAGTGCAAGTGAAGGATCTAAACTATTAGTGTCAACATAAAATCCATCTCTGGAAAATGGACAAAACCCCATATAAATAACTTAGCAGATGCTCATTTTCTGAAAATATTCCTTAATTCTGCAAATTAAAAATATCAAATATTCATTAAAAAAGATCAACATTGGCAATTTCTTATAGTCCAACCTAATATTATATAATAAAAATCTTGGGAAACTAGAAAAATAGAAAAGAAAATGGACAAAATTGATGTTTAGAGGTAGCAGAAGAAAAGAAGCATATGATCCTGGAGTCAGTGGGAGAGAAAAAATGACAGAATCTCAGGGCCAAGATGCATCTGAGGCATTTCACATGGATACTATACCCTTCCCTTCTCTTTCTCCACTGCCTTTCCTCTTTCCATTTTATAGTCCCATTTTTTACTAGGCATATATTTTTAAGACTGTTTCAGCATCTTTGCCCCCAAATGACAAGTGGGCCCAAAATGCTGCACGTTTATAGAAAGTAAAGTGGAGACATTTGCTGGATAAAGGGGTCCTACCTAAAAACTGGGATGAAAGTGTTTTTCACTGAAGTGAAATAGGTGTGTTCTGTGTCTCATTTGTATCTGCAAGATTTCAATTTGTGGAGGTTACTGAATGATAACACAGACAGATCAATATCATGAAAAGAATATTGTAATTGCTTATATTTCCCAAGAGAACAGAATAAGCCACACTTTGCAGGGCTACAGGGGAAGCTCCAGGGTTGGTCACATGGTCAAAGACAGGAGTGAAAGAAGAGCCCAGGCCAAAGCCTTTATCGGGATTTCTGCAGGAAAGGCAAGGTAGATAAAACAGTTTAGAATTGGCCATTTTGAATAATTCGGATGGACTATGGACTGTAGGAGTGGTCTCTAGTTGCCTGGTACCCAGCCCTGGATGATTTAGGTCACATAAGATAGTGCCTTGGTGTATAAGAGTTAGACAAGGTGGTGGTTGGAGCTGTAGACTCAGAACTGGTTGGCTTGTGTATGAAAGGCATGTTCTTGCCAAGCCCTTTGCTATTTCTAAGAATTGGCTAGTCCTGGGAGGGTCAGTCTCTTCTAAGCCAGCACAATTTTTAAGTTGCCATAGCATTATAAGATATGGAAATTTAAAAAATAAATAAAGAAAACATGGGTAATTCAGTCTGCTTAATTGTAAATGGATGACCTAAGTGACTTCAAAACTTCTTACTGTTGTGCTTGCTTCGGCAGCACATATACTAAAATTGGAACGATACAGAGAAGATTAGCATGGCCCCTGCGCAAGGATGACACGCAAATTCGTGAAGCATTCCATATTTTTTAAGTAGAAGCCAGAACGTCAGATAAAGAAGACAAAATATATCATCTTGAAAAGAGTCTAGCCAACTCAAAAAGGCTGGTAAAAAACCACGAGCAAAACATCCAAGAGATATGGGATAACATAAAAAACCCAAACTTAAGAGTCATTGGGATAGAGGAAGGTATAGAGGTTCAAACCAAGGGAATGAGCAACCTGCTGAATGAAATAATTATAGAAAACTTTCCAGAAATAAAAAAGGAAACGGATATACAAATTGTAGATGCATACAGGACACCGAGCATACAAAATCACAGTAGACCAACACCAAGACACATTGTTATGAAGATATCCAATATACAGAACAAAGAGAAAATATTAAAAGCTACAAGAGAAAGGAGGCAGATTACATT
>NW_026000240.1:3340038-3413348 GCF_001458135.2 Marmota marmota marmota
AATCCCTAAAAAACAAATGCCAAATGTCTTCTTTGATATAATGAGAGCAACTAAGAACAGAGCAGGGCGGAAGAGCAGGAGGAAAAGATTAACATTAAACAGAGACATGAGGTGGGAGGGAAAGGTAGAGAAAAGGGAAATTGCATGGAAATGGAAGGAGACCCTCATTGTTATACAAAACTACATATAAGAGGTTATGAGGGGAATGGGAAAAAAAACAAGGAGAGAAATGAGTTACAGTAGATGGGATAGAGAGAGAAGATGGGAGGGGAGGGGAGGGGGGATAGTAGAGGATAGGAAAGGTAGTAGAATACAACAGTTACTAATATGGCATTATGTAAAAATGTGGATGTGTAACTGATGTGATTCTGCAATCTGTATTTGGGGTAAAAATGGGAGTTCATAACCCACTTGAATCTAATGTATGAAATATGATATGTCAAGAGTTTTGTAATGTTTTTAACAACCAATAAAAATATATATCTATATCTATATATATCTATATACATCTATCTATCTATCTATCTATCTATCTATCTATCTATATATATATGTGTGTGTGTGTGTGTGTGTGTGTTTGCCTGGGAATAACTAACCACAAGTTAATTGATAAGAAATACGGAGCACTGTGACCATAAACAAAGTTTTCCTGAGAATGTTTATCCATGCTTGTAAGGATTAAGCTGACGAAAGGATGTTTTTTCTTTCCCCTTGTTTTAATTAACAATGCTGTATAAAAGAAGGAGAGAAAAAAGTAAAGACGGTGCTCATATTCTACTGAAAAATAAATAAATAAATAAAGGAAAAGATTTTTAAAATATTAAAAAAAAAACTTCTTACTGTCTTAGTAAGAAGAATCTATGGCCAGATATAGAAAAAAAATTACTGTCTCTGCCATCATTTAATAGATAGGGGTTTACAAGAAGTATCCTAGATGTTATGTTAAGGAGGCTGAAGTATTATTCTTGTAATTTGTGTATGGTGCTAGTAGGTGGTGTTTAGACTATGGGGGTGGGTATTTGAGTTTTAGCTTCATTTTGTACCCTCTCTCACCAAAATATATTTCTTCAGGATAATAGTTAAATACTAGATAGTTCTATAGTCATGGAAAAATATCAATTGATTGTAGTTAGACTTAAAGAAATATGCATACCTCAATAAAATTCAAATCAGTATCTCTTTGCTTTCCAATAATTATCAAGTATAATTTAATCTAATTCTTTTTTTTAAGAGAGAGAGAGAGAGGAAAGAAAGAATTTTAGTATTTATTTTTTGGTTTTCGGCGGACACAACATCCTTGTTTGTATGTGGTGCTGAGGATCGAACCCGGGCTGCACCCATGCCAGGCGAGCGCGCTACCGCTTGAGCCACATCTCCAGCCCTAATCTAATTCTTAAAATTAATTTTCCCCCCAAGTTTTTAATGCCTTAATTGAAAGGTGTGGTACTTATAGAGGTGAGACAGCTTGATGTGAAAAGTCTTTCAAGGGAGCACCCATTTAGACTTTGATACATTTCTAATAGGATAGTGCTTTTACCACTTCTCCGGAGGGAGGTCCTGTATTAGCCAGCTTCATGTTACCAGCACAACAAAATACCTGAGGCAATTAACTTGTAAAGAGGAAAGGTTTCTTTAGCTCACAGTTTGGGAGGTTCAAAGGCATGGTGCCTGCATCAACTTAGTTCTACTAAGGGTGGCAGATGGCATTGGAGGGAGCATGTGGCACAGCGAGCAATCACATCTTGAGCCAGGAAGCAGAGAGAGAAGGCAAGGGGACACATACCTACACACACCCACACATACCAGGGACGTATAGTCCCCTCTGAGCATGCCCCCAGTGACCAAAAGACCTCCCACACTAGGTCCCACCACTTAAAGGTCCACAGCATCTCTAATGCCACCAGCTGGGAACCAAACCTTTAAATGGATGACCTAAGTGACTTCAAAACTTCTTACTGTCTTAGATACATTTATTTCATCTATGGCCAGATATAGAAAAAAAAAAATTACTTTGGGAGACATTCAACACCCAGAGCAGGTCAGGTCCTACGTACATTTCCTTTGTTTATTTTTATTTTGGTATAAGAATGTTTTCTTCCCCACCAGCAGAAAGAAAGAAGAAGATAGTGGAGTTAAAAACCATTCATCTGTGTAGAAATTCTGACTTGTTCTTTTCCTAATCCGCAGGGCTTGTAGGTCGCATCTGTGGTCACTGTTACTGGCTACAGGCTATCGGTATTTATGAATAGCATGAAGCCACAGTGGCCTTGCAACCCTCAGTAAGCCAGAAATAGTTGTGTCCTTGCTCTAACATGAAACTCAGAATTCACAGAATTTAACTTAAAAGAAAACAGCCTTGGCTCATTCTGAGTCATTTTTTAAATTTAGGCAGTTATCAGAACAACACAAAGCAAAAACAAGTTATGATTCTTTTTTAAAGATACACAAATTTGGAGGCAGTCACTAATTTTACAAAAGCCTTTAGCATATTTTAATATCTCATTCGTTGTGTTTAAAATGTGATTTAGATCACAAACATCTTTGGTGAATTCATCCACTGAATATAGCTGTAAACGGGATAACTATCATTTAGTCAGCTAAAGAACCTGTTCTGTTTTTAAAATATTTCTAATGATGTGGAAACTTTTTTTCTTTAAATAAAAATAAGTTTATATATTTTTGTCACAGAGGTACTACCTATGTGCAGGGAAAAGCATTTAAACAAGACAAGAGTGATAGACAGTAAAAAGCTTTTTTCCTTCCTCCCTCCCTGCCATTTGCCAGAGGCTGTCCCTGCAGGTGGTTTCTGGTTTTTAGTTCCTCTATTGGTTATTAATATTACTTTAAATAATATCAATATACCTCAACGTTTTGATAAAGTTATCAATACACTGTTTTCTGATATGAAAAATAAGATATTGGCACACATAGTCTTCCTTCCATTTCTCTTTAATTTCTAGTTTTTTATTAGTTGGATTATTATTTTTACATTGTCAAGGTTATGGCATTTGTGTATGTTTTCTGTAATTGTAGTGCACATTTTCATGTTTATTTTAGTTGGTTCTAAAGTTTTAGAACAATAAACAGTGTTTAAAATAGTAAAATGTGTGTGTGTGTGTGTGTGTGTAACTGTATAACCAAGTGATAGTATTGGAATCGTGGAGAAGAAAACAGAATCTTAAGTCATTCAAGCTTTTCTGCTTGAAAGTCTTGATTTCCTTAAAGTTTTCTTTTAGTTCTGGTTCATATGCTGCTATTTCTTATATCTTATGTCACCTTTTCCTGGTGATTCTCTTATCATTTGGGTGACTAATTTTTTTCATACATGGATCAGAGGTAGTAAGTGGCTTCTTCCTTTTCTAACTTTAGAACTGTGGGAAGTCAGGATTTTTTTTTTTTTCATGTTCTTCAAACACAACATTTTGCAGCAGATTGAATGCAGAAGTATCTATGAGAATCCAGCTGTCTTCTATCAGGACAAAATCTAAGAAGATTTGCAAGATTTATAACATGGTCTTTCTTTGCACAAAGAAAAATGGTTTCATTCTTTTGTGAAAATGTCCTTTATCTTAACACAAAATGGGTTTATTATTGTTCTATTAAAATTAATTAGTTATTCAGTATCCCATTTTAAGTTCTTAATGTGCTAAGCATTGATAGGAATAATTCACATAAGCAAAAGTTCTTTGGGGTCTTCAATAATTTTTAAATGTAAAGGGGGCCAGAGACAAAAAGTTTGAGAATGGCCGTTGCAGAAACTTAATATATATTTAAAGCATTTCAGTTTATTTAGAGTTATTATTTTGCCACTTCATGTAAAATGTAGGAACTTGGCAGCCATATTGGCTCACTTACCAACTTTCCATATTTTATGCTGTTACATATATTACTTCATGTATGTGATGAAGCCCTCAAGACAGCATTTCACCTGTGATTTCCTGGGGCAAACATCTAGGGCCCCAGCTCTGGGACAAGCTAGCTCTGAAATGGGGCTTCTCAGGAGCCATGGAAGACAGCACTTCCTTAACTCTGCTCTATCCTTTGCTTTTTCTCTGCCCCTCCAACCCCATCTGCAGGAATCTTTCCAAAAGTCTGGTAGCACTTGTTTCCCCCACTTCTAGTTATAATTAGAGTTTCAAACTTTAAGAAAACCCACATCTTTTCTGTCATTTCCATGGTAATTTAGAAGGTAGGAAAGTGCTTACTTTGCCATCTTAAAAGAGATGCTTGATGTTACTTTCTAAAGCACATTTCACTCATTGATTCAGCTAACTCACATTTAATGAGTACAGTCCATCTTTGTCCATAGGAGATACATCCCAAGACCCCTAGTGAATGCCTGAAACCACTCATAATGCTAAATCCTGTATACATTGCTTTTCCCTGTACATACTTACCTGTGACTTACAAATTAGGCAATAACTAATAATAAAATAGAACAATTATAAAAATGTACTCTGATAAAAGTTATGTAAATGTGGTCTCTTTCTTGAAAGAGTCAAGGCAAATATTAATATTTCCAGACTGAGGTTGACCACAGGTAACTGAAACCATGGATAGTGAACGGGATGAGGTGCCACTGTATCCAATCCATGTTGGGCAACTAGGGGTACAAGAGCAAACAAGGTGTTTTGTTTTGTTTTTCTTTTTTAAATAAGTGTTGAGATCCTTTTATAAAAGAGCTTTTATTGAAATTATTATTTATATTCGTTTTAGTCAGCTTTTTCACTGCTGTGACTAAAGGACCTGACTAGAACAATTGTAAGGGAATTTCAGAGGTCTCAGTCCACAGAAGTCTGGCTCCATTCCTTGGGGCTCTGGGTGAGGCTGAACATCATGGTGGAAGAGTGTGGCACAGGGAAGCCGCTAACATGACCATCAGAGAGCAGAGAGAGAGACTCCACTTGCCAGATACAAATATATACCCCCAAAGCCACGCCCCCCAAACCACACCTCCTGCAGACACATCCTACCTGCCTTTCATTACCACTCAATTAATTCCATCTGGTGATTAATTCACTGATTGCATTAAGGTTCTTTTAGCCCAATAATTTCTCTTCTGAACCTTCTTGCATTGTTTCACAACCTACTTACCTGTTCACAGGTTACTTCACAACATACATGAGCTTTTGGGGGACACCTCACATTCAAACTATAACATTACCCAAAATTTTATTGTGGTAAATTATATACAACATAAAATTTACCATCTTAAAAACATTCTTCATTGTTGAGTTTGCTGATGTTAAATCATTGATAAAGTTGTACCACCTATTTATTTTTAAATTTCATTTTGATAAAATTTCACATTCATGGTGAACTTGCAATAGTGTCATAACAAAAAAGTCTATATGTATTCTTGACTCTTTGACCACTTGTTTAACATTTTGCCCTTTTGTTTTCTTAGGGGTCTCTCTCTCTCTCTCTCTCTCTCTCTCTCTCTCTCTCTCTTGATCTCTTTCTCTCTCATTTTCCCCTAAATCATTTGGAAGTAATTTGCAGACATTCATGTTTCTTTATCCATAAATGCCATAAATGCTTCCATGTGTGCTTAATAATAAGAATTTCTCTGACCAACCATGACGATCCTATTATCTATAGTTCCACATGCAAAATTTGCCAGTTGTGCCACTAATATCCTATTACTTCCTCCTTGCCTTTCCCTGGTGCAGAATTAAGTCCAGGATCACACATTGCATTTAGTTGTTGTATCTCTTTGGTCTCTTTAACAGGAGACACTAAAGAACAGTTCCTAGAGGAGAATACTACAGGAGATGGGAAGAACATGGAACACTTTCCTGGATTTTTTTTTTTTTTTGTCTTTCATGACCTTGGCATTTTTTGTTGAACACAAACCAGTTATTTTGTAGAATGTTCATCAGCTTGGAACATGATCCTTCATGACTTGATTAAGGCATTGTATTTTGGCAGGAATACTAGAGAAGTGATGTTGGGTTCTTCTCAAGGCATCCTATCTACCAGGAGGTACATGATTTCCACTTGTCCCATCATGATGATGTTAACTTTGGTTACTTCTATAAGGTGGTGCCCACTAGGTTAATCCAATCTAAAATTATTTTAATTTTCCTTTTATAATTAATAAATCATTTGTTGGTGCTCATCTGAGACTATAGAAATATCCTGTTCCTCACTGATCTTTTACCCACAAGCTTTAGCATCCATTGATGATTCTTGGCCAATCCGCTATCACTGTGATGGCTGCAAATGGTAATTTTCTATCACTGTAATCCCTTCCACATGCACTAGTTGGTTTTCTGCAGTAAGAAAAAGTTTTCTTTTCTGTTTCCCATTTCAATTTACTCATTTATTTATATTTGCATGGATTCAGATTCTTATTCTACTCTATGAATATTTTATTGCTATTATTATTTGTTTTGATAATCCAGCATTTGGCCAATGGGAGACCTTTCAGGCTGGCTCCTATAGACTTTTGACATATCTTTGCCATTTTTTTTTAGCACTTCATTACTTTATGGTACAAGCTCTTATAGGTACATATTATACTTTTTCTGCCTGAGCCTTGAGTCAGTGACTTCTTCAAAGAACCCCGCCTGGTTTCTTTAAGTAAGGAATTATATCTAGAAATCATGATCTGAGTACTAGGTATGTTCATTGCTACTGGGATGTCTTTGCTTATAGACCCTTTAAGTGGACAGAGAAAAGAAAGATAAATATACATATGTATATGTATCTCTCTCTAAATATATGTATGCAACATGTATATGTATGCACACATTATATGTTTGCATATATATGTATGTATTAAAAACTACAAATTCAAACTGATACTTCTCATTCCAGCTCATCCCCACAGGGTTCATTATACTATTCTTCCTCTTTCCTTAGTTGGAACCTCTTCTCCAATAGTGAGAAAATTGACTTCCAGTTAATATATTGAAGTATTTGCACAGACTTCTAATTGACAGAAAGCATATTCAGAATTAATAATGTATACCCCTACAGAAAAAAAACACGCCAAGCTGGTCACAGTGGCCCATGCCTATAATCTCATTTTTTCCACCTGAAGTGTGGTTGTGTTAAGACAGTTACACTGATTTCCCTTTCTTTGCATTCTGTTTTAGTTTTTACCTCTAATTCTCATAGATTTGATTTTGAGTCTGTAAAATATTAACATGGTTCCAAAACTCTAAACTATAGGAAAGGATATACTCATTACATAAACATTCTTTAAATGGATATAATATTGGATGATCTATTGGAGAATAAAACTTTTGCAGTTTTTTAAAATTTTTAAGATATTTTTTAGTCATAGATGGACACAATACCTTTATTTATTTATCTTTATGATATTTTTTAGTCATAGATGGACACAATACCTTTATTTATTTATCTTTATTTTTTAGTCATAGATGGACACAATACCTTTATTTATTTATCTTTATCTTTATGTACTGAGGATCGAACCCAAGACCTCACCCATTGTCTGAGCCACAATCCCAGTGCACAGTTTTTAAAATTTATCTATAATTTACTGCTTCATACATGCTAAGCAAGTGCTCTACCACTGAGCTACCGCCCCAGGCCTGCAGTTGGTTTTTAACTGGTTTACTGTTGTGGAGAGGGCATTAGGGTCCCTGTTACTCCTCTTTGTGTTAAATCCAGGTGGAATCCAGGTAGACTCCCTAGCAGCAATCTGAGCCCTGTAGGAAAGGCTCTCCCCTTTTGCCAAGGAGATGGGAAAGGGTAGGGGAAGCTCTTGTTTAGGTGGCCATAGCCTTGCCACTGCAGGCTTCTGTCACTTGGGGGCTGGCATCAGGTGTCCAGAGCACGTGTCTGCACACTCTGTGTTCCAGGGCAGAAATGGATGCTCTTGGTGAAGGAGCTGCTCTTGGTCCTGAGTGGCAGAACGCAGGGTTTCTGCATCAGCATCAATGTCTTCACAGCCTCTAAGGGTCTTTCCCCTCTGAGGCTGCCCCACCGTGTGACTGGTTTGTGCCCTCAAGAAAGCTGCAGCCATGGACACTTCTGAGGATACACAGTCCTGGAGAGTACTCGGGTCAAACATGCATGACCTGCTGGACCTGGACACTGGATTCCAGCTGCTTCTGTGGCAGAGGAGAGCGACACTGCCAGGAAGACCTCACCTCTCTAGGAATCACTAATTCAGAACTGGCCAGGACATAGCATGGTCCTAATCCAAGGCAATAAGGTTTAGGTGACATCCAGTTGCATCCTGCAGAGCTAGTTCCATGTCCCCCTTGAGTGGGGGTGGCCGTCTACTGGATTTCTAAAACAGTCTAGAACTCCTGCTGCAGTACAGAGGGCTGGCTCCGCCAGTGCTTGGGCAGGGTAGGGCTAGTGAGGCAGCTTTGAGATCTGAGCCTGAGAGCAAGAATTCTACCTTCACCATGAGAACAGTCAGCTGGGGAAAAGAGAAACCGCACAGTCCATAAGAACTCTTTTCTTTGTCTGCCTTCCAACTTCCCTGAAGAAATACCTCATCCACATTTAGGATCATCTGTGGTGTTTCAACCTTACACAAAGCTTTCGCAATTATCTTCCCCCCAAACCCTACAGAAACCCTCTGGTTCAGGTGTGTCAGAGCATTTTATGCAGGTTGAGCCCATGGCTTGGCTGGTCTCCTGTCCAAATCTTTCTTGGTCACTGTGGTCTGGCACATGTTGCCTGTTCGGAGCCAGAGGAAAGGAATAAATCTTCCAGTCTGCCCGCTGGGTCACAGTTCAGCAGCAGCTTGAGCCTATTCTCTGGTGTTTAATTGATAATTAAATAATTAAGTTTCAGAAAGCAAGCTGCTGGTTCATTTGTTTGCAGCATAATCTGGGTAGAGCCAGTCTTTGCAGGTATACCTGGGGAGAAAAGGGCAAGTCCTATCTTGCTTTGACCCACTCCTGACCTAGATGGGAAGAAGGTGAGTTTTTAATTTTTTTCCCCTTCAGTTGCCAGAAGAGAGGAAAGGTGTCATTTCACATTTCAGGTGTGTTAAAAGGCTCCCAGGCATGAGCCCATATCATTGCCTCTGGCAGGACTTTTCTGTCTCTTATTCAGCTCAACTTGCTGGGTGCATTCCTACCTAGTGTTTTCCCCAGCCTTTTAGTCTCTGCTCAAGTATGTGGAAGTTCTCTATTCACAGGAGAAAGACTACTCTCAGGGACCTAAAAACATCCACCAGGTAGCCATGGCTTTCCCTGTGTTGAGTGCAGGTCCCTGGGTGCTGAGGACTTCTTGTCCTGGGGGCTTGGGAAGGAGAACTCTAGCAGTGAGCAGTCCAAGGAGTGGTTGCCTGGGGCCAGGCTCCCAGTAGCAGTACCCCTGTAACCTGTCAAGCCTGCCCTCCAGGCTGAGGGTCCTCAGGGGAGAGAGGAGTCTGGCCCCTGAGAATGACTTATGGTGCCCTTTCTGCAGGACCAATTCTCCTCACTTTCTTCATCCTTCTCAGCCTGCATCTCTTCTTCCCAGTGGACCCCACATTAGGCATAGCAAGCATCCTTTAGCTTCCTCCCTTTCCCCAGCCTGTGTGTCTACAGAACATCAAATGAGATTCTCCTCAGTTTGGAATTGATGACCAGGACTCAAAACTGTGGACAACTAATTTCGAAAGGTAGCTACTAACATTTGGGATCACACCTCTGTTCTGCTCAGCAGGCTAGCCCAGAACTGGCCTAACTATCCTCATCCTTCATCCCAGCCATTCCTCTTGAGGCAGTGGAAATGACTGGGCCATGGGCTTTGTTGGGACACGAGAGGGGATTCCTTCCCCTTCCCCAGAGGAAGGAGGTGAGTCTGAGGTCCCAGGAGAATCACAAAGTGTGTGGTAGGCATGAGAACTGATATACTGCCTTCTCTGCACACAGTGGCCCTGTCCTTCAGCCCATCTGAGCTGGTAGTCACCGTGCCAGGTAGTGGTTGAACGGTGGAGACCATACCCTCCTGAAGCAACTCTGGGCAATAGCACAAGGTTGAATGGCATTGCACAAGTGGTGACGCCGGAGCTGGTGCTTTTATGTGGATGCCTAGGAAGTAGCATGTCGTTTCAGGACAGTCTGGGGAACGGTCCTCTGGGTCTCTGCTTTACTTATCTTGCATTTCATTTGAGGATTCTCCATCTCCTCCTCTTTCCCTTTCTCCGAGCTGTTGTTTTTTCCTTTTCCTTCGCTCCCTCTAAATGGGCTTATGTGATCTCTCTAAGAAACTTCGTATTTCAATCTTAGGGTCAAACTCAGGCTCTTCCTGCCAGTCCTTTTTTGTTGAATAGGCTATGGGAAGACTCAGTTATGTTCTTTGATCAATTGGTGATAAAAAGTAGGTACACACCCTTAAACATCCTGAAACAAGCTTTGGCTCAGTCACCAAACCCTTTTCAAACCAGTTACATTTTCCTTCTCTGGGTAAAGGGTTTCCTAAAGGTTCTATGTGCTGTAGAAGTAAAGAACCCTTAAGGGTGGGCTGGGGTTGTAGCTCAGTGGTATAGTGTTTGCCTAGCATGTGTAGAGGCACTGGGTTCGATTCTCAGCCCTGAATATAAATAAAATAAAGGTCCATTAACAACTAAAACTAGTAATAATAAAAAAAAGAACTCTTAAGTTTTCTAGACAAAAAAGATCAAGGGAAAGGAAGGCTTTCCACACTCAATTAGGTAAACAAAACAACCTTCAGAGTGAAAAGTTGAAAAATATCACCAAAGGCATTTTGTGGGTAAGGCAGATGGGTGCGCAGTTAAGTCTAGTCCAGAATGTTAATGTTTAAAACCTGAAAGACTTAAATTTAGGGCAGAAAAGGGCAAGTAACCTTTAGGTAAGTATGGTACAGGGGAAAGCACAAATTTTACAGCCTGGATGGATCCCTGGCTGAGGGACTTAGGGCAGCCAGTCCTCCCATCTCCAAGCAGGGCCCCTCTCCCTGCCTGCTTCCCAGGGCTGTTGTACTAAGGGTCAAAGAAGAAGACTTCTATGGAAGCTGACCACCCTCTCTAAACTATTACTCTTTTTTTAAATATATTTGTTGATGGACCTTTATTTTATTCATTTATTTATATGCGGTACTGAGAATTGAACCCAGTGCCTCACACATACAAAGCAAGTGCTGTCTACCACTGAGCTACAGCCACAGCCACAGCCCACTATTCCTCTTATTTGTTGCTGATAGTGGCTGTTATTACTGCTTCTAATGATATTAGGTCTGCAGCAAGCTCTGATAGGAAGTTGAGCACAAGAAGATGCAGGAAGTCTTCTGTGTCCTGAGTTTTGAGATGAGGAACCTGGAAAACGATCCTGCATTCACCAGGCAGGTCCCTTGGTACCATCTATTCAAGGACAAACATAGATTGTCAGTCTTCTCTTTGAACCACAATGACTGTTGTCACCTTTATTGCTTGAGGTTCTGTGATTGTCATGTACCCAGATAAAAGAAGCTCCAGCTGGAGCTGAGAACTCAGCGGTCAGGACTGATAGGGAAACCAAGGAGTCCCCAAACCATCTGTCCCATGTGGCTTAATTGATGTCTCCACTTATTTCTTGAGCCTCTTTCTTTCCATCCTTCCTTCCTCTGTTTTTTGCCTCCTTCTTTCCTGTTAATGTTTGAAACCAGAAAGACTTAAATTTAGGGCAGAAAATTTTCCTAATGTATCTTTTTAAATTAGAAAAAATGACCCATAAAATTTGTACATATGTATGGGCTACAGTACAAGAATTCAATACATGTCTACAATGTGTAATGATCCTATCAGGGTAATTAGCATCTCTATCGCCTCAAACATTTATCATTTCTTTTTTCCGGGAACCTTTGAACTCATTTCTTCTAGTTATTTTGAAATATATAATAAGTCGTTGTCAACTATAGTCACCCTTTGGTGCTGTGGAGCATTAGGACTAATTCCACTTGTCTCTGTGTTGCTTCCCATTACCCAACCTCCCTTTCCCCTCCCCCTTCCTTCCCAGCATCTAGTGACCACTGCTTATTTGAGGCCCTTCCTTGCCTGTGATTGTGTGGCAGGAGAGGAGGAAGAGTAGTTGCCCCAGTCTTGGCCCTAGGTGATACCTGCATCTCCTGATCTTAGCCATTGAGGAGCCGTGCCCCTGTGACTCTGGATCTTAGATTTTTTTCTTGCACTCTTGTATTTTATGCTTTTGCAGATAATACACACTCACCAGTGATGGAATCACTGTACAGGGGCTCTTAGTTGGGCTCCTCCTCCTCCCCATCCACCCCAACCCGCTCACGGAGAATCATTAATCCTTGCTGCATAGTTTGAGGGTAATGGAAGACACAATCTATGCAGGAACAGTTTACAGTAAGAGTTGCTATTGCTTTTGCTTAAGATCATTTTAGTATTTCCACAAGCTTTTAATTTTATCAGTAATGGGTTTCTATTTGAGTGTTTATAAATGCCTTGGTTATTTTTTGATTTGGAAAAACCAGCAGAGAATCTGTTGAACCAATTACTGACCTCTCATGCTTGAACAGCTGCCAAACAATGGTTTAAAATCCTAGGGTCTTGGAAGGGAAGAAGACATAGGGGTCACCTGGTCAGTGTTCAGTCAGGAAAATGGAAACTATTGTAGGTATTAAACAGGGAATCTGATACCCAGGATTGATTATGGTGGGGCTTTGATTGATATTGGAAAGGCTGAAGAAGCAAAGAGTGAAAGTCAGGTTATCTGAAGATTAGTAACCCCTGGGAGCTGCCTTCAGCCATAGGACCTTGGACTGAAAAGCAAAGAGATGCTGCCCAGAACGGTGACCACTGCCTGAGCTGGGGCCCAGGGTGTTTTTCCCACCTTCATGTCACATGGCCACACCTGCAGAAAGGCTGGGAAATGTAGCCTACCTGTGCGGCCAAAAGGAAAGGAAGTCAGTTTTTGTGGAATAGCTAGTTTCTGCTACACACGGGTATAGTAGTCCCTGGTATTTGTAGAGAATAGTGACCCTGTTGTGGACTCAATCCTCAAAACTGTGTGTGTGCCAGGTGTGGTGGTGCAGGCCTGTCATCCCAGCAACTTGGGAGGCTGAGGCAGGAGGATCGAAAGCTCTAGGCCAGCCTTAGCAACTTAGCAAGACCATCTCAAAATAAAAAGACCCAGGAGTGTAGCTCAGTGGCAAAGTGTCCCTGAGTTCATCTCCCAATGCCTCCCCCCCCCCAAAACAAAAACAAAAACACAAAACCCCTCAGAGTGTGTGTTTGTGAGAGTGTGTGCACACTTTTGAAAACACATGATTGCCCAGGAGGATTCCTGCCTCTTCCTGGTCCACTCCTCCTTCTCCTGCCTTCCCTGGCCCTCCTGGTGGTGGCTCAGATGACATCAGTGTGCTCTCTTGGCAGGGGGTCCTGGCCCAGCCCCAGCCCTGGTGGAAGATCCAGCTGTTCATGTGGGAGCCAGTGCTGTTTGGGACCTGGGATGGTGTGTTCACGTCCTGCATGATCAACATTTTTGGGGTTGTCCTGTTCTTGAGGACCGGCTGGCTGGTGGTAAGTGATGAGCTGGTGGCCCTGGTGCCTCTTGTGGGTCCACAATCTGGAAAGCTGTCCTGCTTGGCATCCTTCAGTGCAGGCAATAGTTTCCTGAAGCACAGGTGCTCCTGAAACATGAAATAGGACACAAGTAAGTGGCGAGCTGGCATGGCTTTTTATTGTTATGATTGTTCTATTTTTATTAGTGGTTGTATGCCTGATTTACAATTTTTATTGTTATAATTGTTCTATTTTATTAGTAGTTGTAAGTATTAATTGGCATTGTTTTTTAAAAAATCTTTTTTCTTTTTCTGTGGTGCTGGGGAATCAAACCCAAGGCCTTATAAGTGTGAGGCTAGCGCTCCATCAATGAGAAACATCCCCAGCTCCTTGGCATTGTTTATTTATTTATTTTTTGGTTCTGGGAATTGAACCTGGGGGTGCTTAACCACTGGGCTAAATCCCCAGCCTTTTATATTTTATTTTATTTTTTTTTTTATTTTGAGACAGGATCTCGCTAAGTTGTTTAGGGCCTCACTAAATTGTGAGGCTGGCGTTGAACTTATGATCCTTCTGCCTGAGCCTTCTGAGTTGCTGGAATCACAGGTGTGTGCCACTGTGCCCCACATGGCATTGCTCTTTAAATGAGAGTCTGTGAGCCCGGGACTCACAGGTTCCAATAGAAGCTTCCCCATGGATTTGATTACCCAAAGAGTCACGGGTCATCATGGGTGGGACTAGAGATGAGCAGAGAGATCAGATGGGTGGCAGTTTTGCTTCCAGCTTGTGACCCTCTCTGACCTTCTTATCTTTCCTGTGTCCTGCTAATGCACCAGCTCCTCACCCACATGGTTGCCTTCTCCCACTCTCCCTGACTCTGTGTGTGACCATGCATGGGGGCCCTTAGTCAGAGGTGTAGGCTCCTTACCTCTGGGGGATAGATTGCCCTGCACAAGGTCCTACGGGGTTAGTTTGTCTTTCTCTGCACAGAGAACAAAAGTCCTTTCCTTTGTTTTATGCAAAAGCATTCTTCCATACAGGTGTGCACCCTGAGCAGGGTCCTCAGCCCTTCATATTGTGCCTTCTCCCATGGTGGGACTTCAGTATACCAAATAGGCCCAGAAGAAAAGGTGAATACCTGTTGTGTGCTAGCACTACTAGTGCCAATGGAATTGCAAAACCCAACACCTCCTCCTTCCCATAGTGGGCAGAGTCATGTCATCAGAGCAGCGGGAAACACCTCAGGGGTGGAATAGGCTGAGGATGCTGCATTCACGGAAGTGTCCAGGAAAGCTTCCTGGGGAGAGGTGCAGTTTGGAAGGCCTTGAAGGGTGAGTTGGACCAGACAGGTGGAAGAGAGGGCTGTTGAAGGTATAGAATATTCCTAAAGTAACAGAGCCAATGCCAGAGGAGATACACACATACAAGGTATATATTATCAGGTAAGTTTTGAGTTTGAAGGTGGAAAGCTCATGCAGAATTTCTACATTGCAGCTTAGAGGCAGAATCCTTCTTTGGGAAACCTTAGTCTTTGCTCATAGGGCCTTCTACTGATCCGAAGAGGCCCACCCACATTATGGAGGGTAACCTCTTTACTTTATGACAATTGATTATTTTAATCACAACTTTAAAATACCTTTACAGCAATATTTAGACTAGTGTCTGACTAAACCACTGGTCACTACAGTGGACACATAAAATTAACCATTCCATGGGCATATTCCAGGGGATTACAGCTCCATGGTGGTGGGATGTGCAGAGTTCTTGGATTTCCCCATCAAGAGGCCTGGATAAGGCCAAATTTTCCTAAGCTCTTGTTCAGTCACATCCCAGTCCTTACCTCAGGGTTCAGCCTTTACTGTACCTGGGTGAGTCTGAAATTTTTTATTTTTAATGCATAGGAAGCCTAGATTGGTGTCAATAAATTAGTGTTTATGCTAAGAATTTATGCTTCTCATAAGCCCTCTAAATTTATGGGGGCCCCAGACTTACAAAAACATAGCCGCAAGCCCAGACTGTTCATCTTGGCAGGTAGGCTGAGGCTTTTGGGACCTGACCTCGTTCTTCTTCTTTCTGTGGTGGTCACCTCACTGCTTAGTAACTCTCCAGCCTATGTCCAACCAAGGCCCATCAACCTGACCTCTAAGGCAGAGGAGGCCTGATCAGTGTCAGCCTGGGATTCCTGAGCTCTGTTCCTGTAAGGATGGTTATGGAAAGGTGGATGGAGAACAGACTCTTAGTCCTTTAGCTCCACCACCCCTTTTTTTTTAAGGGCTGTCAAGAACTATTAGTTCCATCCCCAAATCGAAGGTATAAGTTACATTAGTTATTATTATTGCATATCAAATTACCCTAATATTAAAGCAATAAATATGTTTTCTCTTACAGTTTCTGTGATTTGGGGATCCAGGTACAATTTTAGCTGGGTGCCTCTTGCTTGAGGGTTTTGGTCAAGCTGTTGGTCAGGCTGCAGTCTCCTCTGAAGCCTCAGCTGGGGTGCCGGGAAGTGGTTATTGACCCAGGCCTGGGTCCTCATCATGTGGATGTCTGCTAGGGTTGCCTCATGAAAAGGCAGCAGACTTCTACAAGGGTGAGCAATCTAAGAGAGGAGGAGAGAGCAAGAGCATGAGACAAAAGCCATAGTCTTTTTACTATCCTAATCACAGATTCTGTCACTTCTGTATTCTAATTATTAAAAGCAAGTCACTACATGGATAAAACAAATAGCCTAAAATAGAAGTTTGTGCATGTTTAAATTTGCACTTCAAAAACTATGAAATAAATTTCAACTAATGTGATCATTTTGAGTGACTGACAAAATATTTGCATACTTTAAAAGAGTGAGTCATTTGGTGTAGCCTAAACCCAAAAGGCTGGGTATTACACAAGGACAGAAATACCAAGGGACAGGGATCACTGGGGCTATCTTTAAGTTTGTCTACCACACAAATACATCCTTTTGTCTTAAAATGATCTGTAGTTTTCAGCTCTGACATTAGTTTTACCTGAAAAATCATATTTGATCATGAAAACAAAGGCAAACATGAAATGCCAAAAATAATATAGAACTCTAAATATAGGGCTTCTAGGGAATGGCATAAAATGAAAATGGTAGAGATCATGACAAAATTATTAGTTTTTAAATGGAAGATTTTAACTGTATGGAATAATTTGGAGGCATACTTATAATCTGAAAAATGGTGAAGTGGTCATTCTAGTATGAAAATTTAAATATGTTATTGGATATTTTATTTTTACATGCAGACAATTTATAGGTATGAACATGATCCTATGTAATTTCCTTATAAGTATAAAATCAGCAAAATTAGTCCCCAGCATGTTGAGATGTCATACTCACATATAGTTTAAGGCCATCTGCCTGGGGGCAGCTGGTGCTGGGGCATTGGGGTGGGCAAGTAGGCATTATGATTGGCTCCTGTCAGTTCTTCTTTTGCCCCTGTCTCACCTCTGGAATCATTTAACACTGCCAACCCTAGAAATCCCAACAGCGATGTGAACTGTGTGGCTGTGGCTGGGTTTTTGTACACATACCCACACAACTGTTGATGTCTTGTTCCCAGAGGGAGCCACAGATATCCTCATGCTCCAGTCTAGCCACTAAGGAGAAGGAGAGTGAGTGGGTAGAATACGTATAAACTGCATAACAATAATGAACAATAGTAATAATAGTGACATAAAATTTATAGCAAAATAAGAATATAGCAAATAAAGTTTATCAAGCCCTTATATCCTGGATGGCATTCTAAGTACACTATATGTATTTAATCCCCCTAAGATTTGTTATTTCCTGACAACCCTGAGATAAATATTATCTCAATTTTACAAAAGAGCAAACTGAGCAGAGGTAAAGTCCCAGTAGCCACAGTTGAGGAGACACCCTGTCTACTTGTACTCAATATGCAGTTTGCATTCAGAGCCCTACCTATGCAGATGCACATTCCTTTCTTGACCTGAGTGTCCCCTAGGAGACCCTCTCCTTGCTCCTCAGTTCCATGCTAGGTCAGATGGTCAGAGGCTCATCCCTTTTTCAAAGACTAATGACTAGTGCGTTGCTACAGCTATCTTATTGCACCCTGATGCAGCACTTAACATCTCAGATTTACCTGTCTTTTCTTTTTCAGTCTTTTCTTTTAATTCTGGGCATAGAATCCAGTTCTTCAGGCATGCTAGGCAGATACTTTACCACTGAGCTACATTCCCAGTCCCACATTTTTTTTTCTATTCTGCTTATTCCCATAGGAAATTTGAGGTAGTCAACAACAACAACAACAATAATAATAATAATAAAACCCACAGTACTTCAAGCTAAAAAACATGTGAAAAACTCATGCGAGAGAAAGCACAAATGAATGGGAAAGTTTACTGCAGCGATTCCTTCTGGTGCCTGCACATGTCCCCTGCACTCTTCCAATCAGCCAGGTCTTGCTTGCAGGTAGTTCCAAAGCTAGATGAACAGTATGTCCCCAGAACTTTCTTCCCCAGTGGCCTGTGAAAGAGTAGCAGGCAGAGGGCTTTCTTCTCCTAGGTCTACTATGTGGCAATGTTGTAGTAGAAAGGAATTTTGCCAGGGAGGAAAACCCCTGGCAAGTATGGCAAGTATTGCAATAAGTACTAAACCCTGGATCCTGGAGGAGCCCCGAAGCATTATAGGGATGGCTCCTGAGGGAGGAAATCCTAAACACGGAGTCTTTAAGGATGCATTGGCTTTAACATGGCAAAAGCATAGAATGAACAGTAAAGGCATTCCAGTCATGTAGGTAAGCAGGTGGCGGGACAAAACATGTCCCTGCATGGTAGGGCACAGAGTAACAGATTAGAAGGTGCCTCATGACTATACTGAGTGCTTCAACTTTACTACATAGGTGATGGGAAGTCATTGGAGGATTTAAAGTACTCCTCATGGGCCTTAGCTCTGGTGGTGTCTTTCAACTGTTTCCGGTTGCCCTACTTGGGGCGCCCCCACCCCCATTCTAAGGCAGTGGGTCCCAGGGTGAGGGGAAGTGGTTAGTGTTCCCACTGGGGACCACTCTGGCAGGACCTCCGCTGCTCACCCTCATCTTGATCCTTGCTGTTCTACAGGGAAACACGGGTGTGCTCATGGGCATGCTTCTGGTGTCCTTTGTCATCCTCGTGGCCCTTGTTACTGTGCTGTCTGGCATCGGCGTTGGGGAGCAGGTTGGCATGGGCAGTGGCGGCGTCTACTCCATGATCTCCTCCGTCCTCGGCGGGCAGATGGGAGGCACCATCGGGCTGCTCTATGTGTTTGGACAGGTGAGGCTGCCAACAGAGGATGACCCCAGCACCCCCACCCCCCACCCCCCGCCTGCGCTCTGCTTCTTCTCTTCTCACCATCTTCTCTCCCCTTCCTCTTTCTACCTGGCTCTGGTCCAGATCCCTGACCCCTTAGTCCAGAGCTCCTGCTCCCACCATTCCTGCCTCATGGATTCCTGATTTGACAAGGGGCTTGGCCCAGCACCATTCTTGCTGCCTGGCTAGGAAGGGTGTGCACCATAGCAGCTGGAGCCCAGGTGGCAGCCATGTGGCCTGGGACCAGGGCATTTTTGTGCTGAAGAGAAGGCATTCTGCCTGTGCCAAGGGACTTTCTTGGAAGGAGGCCCTTGTCAACTGAGCTGGAGCTCTCACACACATTTGATGACTCAGGTGACCTTAACAGGGAGGCTGAAAGCCCTTGTGTGGACTCTGTATCTGAGAAAGAGGATGGCGACGAGGAGACCGCCTCATCAGGCTGGATGAAGGCATATAGAAAACCAGCCAGCAAGGAGCAGTTCTAAGGCTTATTTAGCTAAAACGCAAGGCGGTGACTTAATGCTGAGGAAACAAACTACAGACACTAAGAAGCAGTTCTTTGTAAGCATTTCTTGGATTGAAAAAGATTCTACGGTACCCACAAAGGGTGGTTTTCAAAACAGCTTAAAGAATTTGTATAAAGAAGAGTCCAAGAGTCTCCTCAAGGAAGACATTGGTTTTGTTTCTTTTATTTTTAGGTAGCACAGGTAAGGGATTTCATAAGAAATACATCTGATTCTCTAACAGCATAAAGTAGAAAGAGAGAGAGAGAGAGAGAGAGAGAGAGAGAGAGACTGTCTGTCTGTCTGCAGGGAAGGCAGATGGGTTGTCACTGACTGTTTAAGAGCATGTGCTTTTACCAAAGAAAGTTCTTTAAGAATAGTATAGGTCAACCATCCCTAATCTGAAAATCCAAAATCTAAAATGTTCCAAAACCTAAATTTTTTTATAACCTTATATTGAATGGTGCTCAAAAGTTTCGTATTTTGAAACATTTCTGACTTCAGATTTTCACATTAGGATGCTCAGCCCACAAAGTCTATGCACATATACCAAAATCAGAAAAATTCTGAAATCTGTAACATTTCTGATTATCCATGCCTTTTGGGTAAAAGATGTTCAAACTATTGTCTGCAAGGTGAATAATGAGTGGCTGGTATACTTTATTCCCCTGAGGATTTGTGCCTAGCTCTACTAATGTGGAGCCAAATGGGCTGCAGGGTGGACACAGAAGTCCTTGCTCTCCCCACTCCCTGGGCAGGGACAAGCCAGCTTCTAGAAGCAGGTGCCAGCTCTGAATACCCAGGATAAAGAGAAGAAGCTGGTTTACTTAGTCTCCCTTCAGTGGGCTTATTTGGAAGGAAATATGAGAAAGATGTTTTCTCAGCCCTGGGGGCTGAGAGAAGCCTCTGTGTCAGCAGCTCTGCTGTTCTGCCTTCTTTCCACTTGGGCCTTGGTCAGATATCTCCAAGTGCCTCTGATCAGTGTCTGTCACGCCTCTGCTTTGTCTGAAGCTACCCCAGGCTGCAGTCTCTGAGCAGGGTGTGGTTTCTGTTTAATCCTGTATGTGTTACTGGCTTTGTTTTCTAGTATGTTGAGGACTTTTTGTGCATATTCATGAGGTCTGTTGGCCTGTAGTTTTTTGGGATGTGACGTCTTTGTCTGGTTTTGGTGTGAGGCTACTGCTGGCCTCACAGAGTGCGTTGGGAGGTGTTCCCTTCTCTTTTAGTTTTTTGGAAGTGTTTGATGTTAATTCTTTAAATGTTTGGTGAAATTCAGCAGTGAGACTATGGCATTTTCTTTGTAGAAAGTTTTGATTCTAATTCAGTCTCTACTTCCGTGGGCTTGTTCCACGTTTCTGTTCCTTTTGGAGCCAGCTTCATAAGCTTGCATCTTTTTAAGGATGTTTCTGTTTCATCTAGGTTATCGTATTGACATATTTTTTACAGAGTCCTTTATAATCCTCTCTAATTTTGTATCCATCTTTCATTCCTAATTTTAGTGATTTGGATCTTCTCACTTTTTTTCTAGATCAACCTAGGTAAAGATTTGTCTGCAAAGAACCAATTTTTGATTTTGTTGATTTTCTCAGTTATTGTTCTGGTCTCTATTTCACTTATTTATGCTCTTGTCTTTATTATTTCCTTCCCTCTGCTTTCTTTGAGTTTAGTTTGCTCTTCTCTTTTGGTTTCTTGGGTGTCAAGTTAGGTTACTCATCTGAGCTCTTTGTTCTAGGTATGGTTGGGGTTTCTGAGGTTCCCTGCTCCTGGTTTGTATTAACCCTCTCATGTCCTCATCCCAGCACATGCATGCATTCATTAATTTTGAAAGATTACTAGGGCAGATTGTCTGGTTTTGAATGATTACTAGGGCAGATTGTTCCTGCAGGGGTTGGCAAACTTCTATAAAGGACTTAATAGTAAATATTTTGGCTTTGCATGTTTCTGTCACAAGCAATTAACTCTGTCATTATAGTGCAAAAGCAGCCATAGAAGTCTGGAGTGTGGCATGTGCCTGTAATCCCATAAACTCAGGAGACTGAGGCAGGAGGATCTCAAGTTCTAGGCAGCCTCAGCAACTTACCTGAGACCCTATCTCAAAATAAAAAATAGGGGCTGGAGTTGTGGCTCAGTGGTAGAGCGCTTGCCTAGCATGTGTGAGGCCCTGGGTTCGATCCTCAACACTACATAAAAATAAATAAATAAAATAAAGATATTGTGTCAAAATAAAAAATAAAAAGGGCTAGGGATGAAGTGTGATAGCAAAGTGCCTCTGGGTTCAATCCCTAGTACCAAAAAAAAAAAAAAAAAGACATTGCTCTCTGTCTCAAAACAGGCAGCAATCAGGATTTGGCCAGTGAGCCAGTTTGCCAGCCCCTGTCCTACAGCATCAAAACTTAAGAGATGCAAACACGAGAATAATTATTTTAAAAGCTTGCAAAAATCTTGTGGACGTCCTTTGTTCTCCCTGTTTTAGTCAGCTTTTTCTCACTCTAACAAAATAATCAATATGAACAACTTAAAAGAGGACAGACTTATTTTGGTTTCAGAGGGTTTAGTCCCTGGCTGGCTGGCTCCTGTGTCTGGATCTGTGGGAAGGCAGCACATCACCGTGGAAGGTGTGGTAGAATAAAGCTGCTTACCTCACTGCAGCTGGGAAGCAGACGGACAGAGGATAGGAGAGGTTGGGGACAAGATAGACACCATTGGAGCCTGCCCTCAGTGAGCTGCTTCTGCAAGAAGGACCCACCTCCTACAGTTTTCCCCACCTCCCCATGATGCTAGCAGCTAAGAATTCATCAATAGACTAGTCAGAGCTCTCACCACCCAATCCCTTCCCCAGAGCCCCATTTCTGAACGTTGGTGCTTTGGGGACCAAGCCTTTACCACGAGTCTTTGGGAAACACTTCATATCTAAACCATAATGATCCCAAGCCCTTCTTCCCTCACTTCTGAGACCCATGTAACAAGCTTCCCTGTGGGACCAGACTCCTTTGGCTAGGAGGGGAAGATGGTTAGAGACCCTCCTCACTCCCTGCCCCACTCACCCGCCCATATCAGTCTGAAGGCTTCTTAACTAGACACCAGAATGTCTGTCTTCAGCATACTGACCTGTCTATAAGCATTTATAATGGCTACTGTGCTCTGTACAAAAACAGTGGGGAACTGGAAATCTTTTATAGACTTGACAGAGGCCTGGAGTTTTCCTCATGGGATTAGCACATGTGCAAAACTGTTACCAGCTTCAACCAAAATCAGGGGTTTGTGACAGAAGAAGGTGGGTGGAGGGACAGCTCTAGTCCTCTAACTGGGTACCTGAAGGTGGAGGGGAAATGCCTATGACTGTGCACGTGCAGTTCTTCTAAAACAAATACCTTGGAATGGAGGTATAGTCCACATTGTCTCTTTAAAATGGTCAGTGACACTCCCTGTGTCTTATGGCAGGGAGTTAGAGAAATTTCTCTTAGAAAATGGAAAAGAAGGGCTGGGGATGTGGCTCAAGCGGTAGTGCGCTCGCCTGGCATGTGTGCAGCCCGGGTTCGATCCTCAGCACCACATACAAACAAAGATGTTGTGTCCGCCAAAAAAATAAATAAATAAAAAAAAAGAAAATGGAAAAGAAATAGGAATACCTATGGTTATAAACTTCAGGAGGAAATGAAAATACTTTAAAAATATAATAAATACTGGATGCTGGGTGCAGTGGTGCATGCCTGTAATCCCAGTGACTTGGGAGATTGAGGAAGAAAGTTCATAGGTTTGAGGCTAACTTCAGTGATTTAGCAAGGCGTTAAGCAACTTAGTGAGACCCTGTCTCAAAATAAAAAATCAAAGGCCTAGGATGTGGTTCCAGGGTAAAATGCCTCTGGGTTCAACTCCTGGTACTGCCAGAAAATTAAAAACTAAAAACAACCACTGGAGATATTTACACAAATCACCAGGAATGCTTTCCAAGAAAGAGTGGTGTAGGTTGGAAGGTAGACCTTAAGGTAGTTTCCTTGCTGTGGGGAAGGGGCAATCACTGATAGTCCATGCCTTGTGCCGAGCTCAGACCAGTATTGAGATGGCTGTTGTGAGCCAGGGGTGATGAAGGCCTTGATCCTGGGCTGCTTCCCTGAACACAGGGCTACAACATACCCCAATGTAGTTTTGCATAAATATAATTGTACTCTCAGTATGTTTATTTTTATTTTTTTCCTTTATAAATTGATATAAAAGGGCAAAATGATCTTCACTGTAGTCAGTTAGTGCATCAGCCATAATGTAACGTAATGAAAAGTGAGCTGTCCCCACCCAAGGCAGCCAGTGTCCACAGCTTATATTGTCTTCCACCACTCTAGTCACACACGGGTGGGGATTTGAAGGACTTGCTTATTTTTATAAACAAAGTTCATACTCTATTCCACATCATGGGGGTCTCACTTAACCTGAAGTCACAGATATTCCCCTAGGTCAGTGTTTTCACTTTATGAGCATAGTACTTACTGAATATTGAATAATATGAGCATACCTAATTTATGGCACATTTTTGTTCTCCATTTCATTTTTCTTTATTAGTCGTTGTTAGATATGGAAAATGAAAAACCCTAAGATAATGTGGCCTGGGAAAAGGGAGTGAAAAAGAAAACCATACATGGATAGCTTTCTTCTCTCTCAAGATAAATCCTTTTCAGATGCTGGCCACTGGCGGGGAGAAAGTGTTTCATCAAACCTAGAATGATAGTCTCTAGGAGACACTAATCTCTTCCAAGATAAATCCTCTCCAGGTGCTGGCCACGGACCCCCAGCACAAAGACCCAAATTCCTGAGTGCCCAAACTGACACGCTCTGAGTATAGCCAGTATAAGCCCCAATTCCCCCTTTGGCCAGGGGCTCATTTTCCACCAGGAGAGCGGGTCTATTCCTGTGGGCCTTATCCCGTTCCTCAACAAAAGGCTCAGATGATCCGTGAAGTTTTCGTCCAGCCGGGTCCTTCAGTGCTCACAGTAGTTTTATTCCTTTTTCATTCCTAATAGTCTATGTTTTTGCATTCTCTCTTTTCTTTTTAATCAGGTTACCAGGGGTTATCCATTTTATTGATTTTTCTTAAAGGGTTATATTTTGATTTTTGTGTCATTTCTCTTCAATTTTATATTTCTTTATATTAAATACTTCCTTTTACACTCTCATTTATTTATGTTCACCTTCTTGTGACTTTTCAGTTAATACTTTGTTCCTTTATTTTTCTTTCTCTTTTAACGAATAAAAACATTTAGGACTAAATTCTTTTTTTCTTTTTTTTTTTCCTCCTCTAGAGGCAAGTTTGGTTGAGTCTCTTGGGTTTTTAGAATTCTCCTGTTCATTGCTGTATAGATAATTTTAAATTTTATTTTTTACTACTTCTGGCTTTGCCAACAGGGGTCAAATTTATTTGCATTGCATTTTCGCCCTAATTGATTTGGCATTTTATTATGTTTTTAGTTCTTGTGGTAGCGGACAACCCTTAGAAGCTATAATTAAACATACTTTTCTTTTTCCTATTTCTTATTTCTTTTACTTTTTATATTCCTCCCAGATAAAATGTTGTTTACTATCTCATCCCTGACCAAATATGAAATCTCTATAAATACCCCTTCTCCTTTCCCAAACTCTTAAATTTTGAGAGGATGATATGATTTTGGACTATTACTGCTTTTCCTTAAAGTCAATCTCTTTGACTTCAAGAATCCTTATTTATGACTTATATTGCAACTTCCCAGTGGCTTTACCATCAACTGTTTAGCATTAGCAAAGTGTTTTATGGTATTTGCAGCTAGTTCCTGTTTCTTCTTCTTTGGTAGCTAATAATAAAATCATAATGATAATGCCAATAATCATTATTTCTATAACTTCAACTATGAGTCAGATATTGGTCAAGGGCATTTAATCATCCCAATAACCTTCTGAAGTCAGTACTGCTATTATCTGTGTTTCACAGGTGAGAAAATGAGACACTTTCCCAAGTCACACAGGGTTTGGCCTTACCTGGCTTCACAGTCCATGCTTCTAACCACCAAAGAGGTCTTTCAAGCATCCCAGAGAATTTTTTCCCCTGTTGTGGCAACTTGAGTTAAAAGACATATAGGTGCAAACCCCAAAGAGGGGCTCTCCTGGAATTACTGGAAACAGAAGTGGTGCGTACAGCTTGGCCCTCCTCATGTAAGCAAGTACTGTTCAGCTGCTAGGAAAAAATATATATAAAAGAATTTCTTGGAGGCTCCAGATGCAAATGGTCACATTCAAGTTCTGGCATCATCTTCTGCATGTGGCATGTGGGTGACATGGGACACCTGGGAAGTTGAAGCCCATATAAATGATCTTTATTACTCCATTCTTATCTCTCTTTTTTTTTTTTAAATTCAGATAAATCTGACCATGAGGAGTCCTGTTGACCTGGCCAAATGCTGATCACATAGTATCATTAGCACCACCACACTCTTGGGGTTAAGTCAAGAGACAGTTTAAGTTCTGAAGTAAATATAGGAAAACACAAATCTCAATCTCTCTCTCTCTCTCTCTCTCTCTCTCTCTCTCTCTCTCTCAGAGATAATTATATTTCCTCCACATTTCTAATATGGACAGAGATTCCTATAATTATGGGATACTGAGAGGGCTGGAATGACCGTTTAAGCTAAGTGTGTACATTTTGGAGAACATTTAGAAAAATGTGGTGTGCCGATCTCAGTGAAGAATGGGGCTGTGCGTGTGAGCTCCCCTCAAATACAGAACTTGTGTTACCCTCTGGCCTTTGCATGAAAGGGCTATGGCTTAGCAGTGATTGCTTCCCAAAGCACTTTTTATACAATCAAGTTATCACAAAATATTTCTTGGATGCTTGTGGTATACTTAGCAAATCAGGGTATTTGAAGAGATGTAAATCAGCTAAATTTTTTTATGTTTGTTTTTTAAAAGATGTTTGCATTCCTGGTAGTGGTTCACTGAATATCACTATATATCACTTCTATACGTGATATATGTGGGAGGTGGATGCAGATAACGAAATGTATGAAACCGGCAGTGAGCTGAATGTTTATTCAGAAGATGGAGATGAGAAAAGACTTAATGGAAAAAGAATACCTCCAGTGAGGCCCTAACAGGGTTTGTTCCCTGGGGGATTGGCAAGAACAGGGCAACAGGGATGAGAGTGACAGCTGACCTTGTGGGGCAGAGAAGGGACAAACCTGAGGAGCAAAGGGAGCTGAGGCTGAGGATTAGGTAAAGTGAGGTGGGTGTTATTTTTAACTATTGATTTATCTTTCAAATATCCCCCCCCAAAGTAAAATTATGGCTCAGATGTAAAATCATGGCAAATATAAAATGAGCTTGTGCCAAAGCTTTTATTGAATTCATCAATCAGTGGAGGAGCCAATAGGATGTTAAAGAGCAGCGAGAAGCTAGGTGTGGATGTTAGATGGATGGAGATCAACCTACAGAGTTCTGGGCAATTTACCAAATACATACAAAGACAAGGTTGCTGGGTTAGATACAAAGCTAGTCGATGTCTTACGGGACAACAAACTTTTAATCTTTTGGGCTTTCTGTTTCCCTGGATAAAAGTTACTTGTATTTTTACTAGAAAAAAAAATCTGTAAGTTAACACGTAACTTTACTTAATCTGAGATATTAATAGCAAATAGTGAATTGAACAGAGTACATTTGCCTAGATGTCCTTGGGTAGCTTTTGTAACATATGACCTTGAAAAGCTGTGCCGTCTACTTTTTTCCTCTATTTCCAAGTTTTAGATAATTTCAGAAATAATATTAACCTACAAAGAAATTGGCCACAGTGCCCTTCTGTGGCTCTGAAGATGGGACCCCCTGCTTGCTCTTGTTCTAGATTTAGTTCTTGAATAGTGCAGACAGAGAAATCGGAAGGCCTCTTCGACCCAGCACCCCCCAGGTCCCCGCCTTCCTCTCATACTCTTTTCATCTTCGTCACCTCTGGCAGTCGGCTCTCAGCTTGGGCTCAGTGCTCATTCTCCCCTCGCTCAAGACATAGTCGAGCAGAAATGGGGCCTGGGGCAGATTCCCAGGTGAAAGGAGCAGGGTAATGGTGCTGGTTCCTCGCTGCTGAGCCTGGGGTGGTGCAAGTGTTTGTCGGGGCAAGCAGGGTGCTCGGGGTGGGTGGTCCTGCCCAAGGCTCCTGATGCTTCTCTGTCTTGCTGGCTCTTCCTGTCTGGAACGCCCGGGCAGTGTGTTGCAGGTGCCATGTACATCACTGGCTTTGCTGAGTCCATCTCGGATTTGCTGGGCCTCCGGAACATCTGGGCTGTGCGAGGAATTTCAGTTGCCGTGCTTCTGGCCTTGCTGGGGATCAACCTAGCGGGCGTCAAATGGATCATTCGATTCCAGCTGCTGCTGCTGTTCCTGCTGGCCGTGTCTACGCTGGACTTTGTGGTGGGCTCATTCACCCACCTGGACCCAGGTAAGCCCTTCAGGATTCAGTATGTGGCCTACCCTGGGGATCTGCACTGCTTTGTGAATGCTGATAGATGTGAATTTGGAGATGACCCTCCCGTCATGGGTTGTACCTACAATTTAGTGTGGCCGTTCCTGATCAGGTGAGTTGGTATGTCTTGGTGTGACTTCACGAAGTCTCTCTTCACACACAATTTTTCACTTCATGCTTTTTCTGTTTCCTTTTCTTCTTAAAACAAAACTCAGAAAATTTAGATTAAAAGAGAGCAGAAATACACAGAGATTAAATTGATAACAGTGATTGGAAGACTGGGCAAGAAATAAATATGCATGTAGGGAAGATAAACAGACCTTAATTTTTTCTGTCATTGATTTTTTTTTTTTTGACTGGGGATTGAATCCAGGGGTGCTTAACCACTGAGCCACATCCCAGCCCCCCCCCCCCCTTTTTTTGGTATTTTATTTAGAGACAGTCTCACTGAGTTGCTTAGGGGCTTGTGAGGTTGCTGAGGCTGTCTTTGAACTTGAGATCCTCCTTTCTCAGCCTCCTGAGCTGCTGGGATTACAGGTATGCTCCATCACATCTGGATTTTTTTTTTTAAAAGAACTTTGCTTGCTTAGAGTGTGTGAAGCTCTAGGTTCCATCTTTAGCACTGTGAACGGAGGACAAATACTAACTATTTCTGGGGGACAGAGACAGATATGTGCTTGATTATTTATAGTTTTATGTGCTAAATTTTTTTTTTCAAAATAAAAACATGCATCCATTAACTAATAAGCTTAAAGAAAACAACCAACCAGGTATAGTTTTGCCCCCTTTGGAGATGATATCACATCTGTTTAAGCAGTCTGTCACTATTTAATCTAACCCTGGATTTTCCTCAGCCTTGAGGATGCTTGGCCACTCAATCCTAAAGCTTTAGGCCTTGAGTGACCAGCTCTTACCCAGAGTGTCATAACTCTGTAGCTTTCTGATTTGCTCTGGTTTGGCATTAAGGCCAACTTTGCTTCTCTCCAGATTGTGGATCTATTCCTAGAACACTGGAAAAAAAGGTCACTGCTTGATGTTTTCCACTGCAGGGACCCTGTCTTTATATAACAGTATGACCAAGCAGCCTAACTGGACTATCTGGACTATGGATGGGGAAAGAAGGATGAAGCCCCTTGCTGTGTTTCACACACACACACACACACACACACACACACACACACATGCACACAGCACAGACCGTGTCCTGTACAGGTCACGATAGCGGCTGCATTGGACAACACTTGCATTGTACTTGGCACTTTATGTGCTTATCTTGTTGAATTCTTATCAGAACATCTTAAGAACAGCTATACTCATTTTGCAGATGAGGAAACTGAGGCTCAAAGATGCTATTGGTGGAAATGCATGGCAGAGCTGGGGTTTGAAACTAGATTTCTTCGTCCCGACAACTGAGCTGATTCCTGAGATGGGAAGCAAGCCTGTTTTCACACTCCATGATAGCAACCCTGCTTTTCCCCTTCTAGGCTGCGCCTGGTGTGTGTCCTAAACAGTCTTGTCTTTTCTCACAGTGTTGGTGCGGAAAGGTTAGAATTCTGTTCGCATACGCTGTCTGGCTTCATCACTTCTTCATATGTTGCAGTTGTTCTGTTGGAAAATTGTAGCTCCCCTAAATTCCTTGAATGTCCCTACCTTCTGGCATCCTGGGTCCTTCCTCAGAATCCCCAGACTGCCCCATGATCCAGCACCTAAGGGTCAGCTCCTGTACAGAAGGAGTCCCCAGGGCCCACTGCCATGCTAAGGGCCACAGGTATCCACACAGGTATCTCTTGTGGCCTGCTGTTTGGAACATCTCCATTGGAGGGAAAGGGTGACACCCCCCCGCCTCCGTGGACCTTGCACCATCTTACAGAGACGGCCTCCATACTGAGGGAGACTTACTGGCCTTTGGCTGCCAACCTGTCAGGTTAGGGGAGAAAGTGCCCACTGTAGTCCCCAATTCCTGAGTGCTTTCCCCTTCATAAATACATGGCTGAAAGAGCACAGTTAAATTGCAGGGCAATCCCGCTGGCCTCTCTGAAATCCTACTAGACTAATGTGTTTTCCTTCTTTTTGATTAGAAGTTTTCTTGGCTGCTTTTATAAGTTACTCCAAATATTTCTCCTTCCTTCTGGTCAGTACATTAGCAGGGTGTAGTGTGAACTGGAATTTATTTTCAATTATTCCCATAGCAACTGGCCCTTCTAGAATCTGTTTTTGGTATCTCTGATGTTTTATAGGGGCTGTTTTCTTTGCGGTTAAAAATTCAAACTGAAACCAGACCTTCAGAATGGGTTTAGCAGAATGGTTTCAGCTATTAAAAAACAAAACAAAACAAAACAAAACCTATACATAGAGATTTGAAAAAAGACTGGAAGGAACTATGCCTAAGTGTTAATGATGATTGTCATCTATTGAGATTACATGTGGCTGTATTTCTTTTCCTTCAATTGATCAGTGTTACTTGTTTTAAAAAAATTAATAGATGTTATGGGCTGGGGTTATGGCTCAGTGGTAGAGCACTTGCCTAGCATGTGTGAGGCACTGGATTTGAGTCTCAGCACCACATAAAAATAAATAAAGGGCCACCGACAACTAATAAAATATCTTTAAAAAAATTAATAGATGTTAATTTATTAATAGTAGATATTAATTAACTAATAATAGTTAATTTATTAATTAATAGATGTTCGTAGAGCAGGTTTCAGTCAATGGAGAATTGAACAGATAGTACAGAGAGTCCCACCTGCTTCCTGTCTCCCTCCCCACCACAGCTTCCCCTGTTAACATTTGCATTAGTGTGGGGTACATTTGTTAACAGTTGATGAACCAGTTCT
Source organism: Marmota marmota marmota (assembly GCF_001458135.2). Classification (NCBI taxonomy): domain Eukaryota; kingdom Metazoa; phylum Chordata; class Mammalia; order Rodentia; family Sciuridae; genus Marmota; species Marmota marmota. The sequence goes on from NW_026000240.1 coordinate 3,370,615, forward strand.
GACATATGATTATTAACGTCCGTAGTTTAGGGCTCACGCTTGGTGTTGCATATTCTAAGGGTTTTGGAAGGGTGCAGTGCTGTGTGCGCACCATAACAGTATCACAGAGAGGAGTATGCAAACCCCCTGTGCTCTACCTGTTAATCCCACCCCACTGCACACTCCTGGCCACCATTCATCTTTTTATTGCCTCCACAGTTTCAGCCTTTTCCAGAATGTCATATACTTGGAATCAGACAATATGTAGCTTTTCCAAATTGGCTTCTTTCATTTACTAATATGCACCTAGGATTCCTCCATGTCCTTTTGTGGCTTGATAGCACATTTCTTTTTACCTCTGAATACTATCCAGTTGTCTGAATGGACCCTAGGTTATCTCTCCATTCACCTGTTGAAGGACATTGGTTACTTCCAGTTTTTTTGGCAATTATGAACAAGACAGTTATAGATATCCTTGTTCAGGTTTTTGTGACGATATTTGTTTCAACTCCCTTGGATAAATACAAAGGAGCATGATGGCTGGATCATAGGGTAAGACCGTGTTTCTTTTTGAAAGAAACTACCAAACTGTGTCCCAAAGTGGCCGTTAAGAGTTTGCGTTTTGAATGAGTTTCTGCAGCTCCTGTCCTGATTGGCAGTTGGCATGTCAGTCCGTGTTCTGGATTTGGGCTGTTCTGATAGGTGTGTGGTGGTATCTCATCACTTTAATTTGCAGTTCCTTGATGACATCTGATATTGAGCATATTTTCATATGCTTATATTTTCCATCTGTGTATCATCTTTCATCTTTGGTGAACTGTCTAGATACTGTGCCCTTTTAAAACTTGGATTGTTTGTTTTCTTCCTGTTGAGTTTTAAGGGTTCTTTGCATATTTTGGATATAAGCCCTTTGACAGATATGTGTTTTATAAATATTTTTTTTTCCAGTCTGTGGTTTGTCTTTTCATTCCCTTAACTATGTCTTTGGTAGAGCAGAAGTTTTTAATTGTAATGAAGCTTAGCATATTCATTTTTTCTTTAGTGGATCATGAATCGGATGTCACCTAAATTTTTCTCCTGTGTTCTCTTCTAGAAGTTTTGTTTTTTAAAAATATTTTGCTTATTAATGCATATTAACTGTATATGTTAATGGAGTCCAGTGTATAGTTTCCTACATTCACATAGCATGTACTAATCAATACAGCCCCCCTTTTCTACCTATCTCCCTTATACCCTTCCCAATCTCTAGTAATCACTATTCTATTTCAGTTTTATTTTTTTTTTTTCAGTACTGAGGATTGAATCCAAGCGTGCTCTACCACTGAAATATATCCCTAGCCCTTCTTATTTTTTATTTTGAGACAGGGTCTTGCTAATTGCCCTGGCTGGCCTTGAATTTACGATCCTCCTGTCTCAATCTCCCAAATAACTGGGATTACAGATATGCACCACTGCCCCCGGCTAGATTGACTTTCTTTTCTTCTCTTCTCTTCTCTTCTCTTCTCTTCTCTTCTCTTCTCTTCTCTCTCTCTCTCTTTCTCTCTCTCTTTCCACATATGAAAGAGAGGTAGGAGGGAGAACTTATTCTTCTGTGTCTGGCTTATTTCACTTACTATAATATACTCCAGTTACAGCCATTTTGCTGCAGCTGACAGGATTTAATTCTTCTTTGTGGCTGAAAAATACTCCATTGTGTGTGTGTGTGTGTGTGTGTGTGTGTATTTCTTTATCTATTCATCTGTTGATCCCATTCATCTGTGGGTACTAGGCTGATTCATACCTTAGCTATTGTGAATAGTACCACAATAAAACATGATGATGCAGGTGTCTCTTTGGTATGCTGATTTCACTTCCTTTGGCTGTACACCCAGAAGTGGGATAGCTGCATCATGTATTAGATTTGTTCTTAGTTTATTGAGGAACCTCAATACTGTTCTGTATAATGGCTGTACTGATTTACATTCCTACCAACAGTATCTAAGAATTCCTCTTTCCCCATATCCTTGCCAGGATTTATTATTTTTGTAATAGCCATCCTAAGTGGGGTGAGATGGTGTCTCCTTGTAGTTTTAATTTTCATTTCCTTGATGGCTAATGACATTGAGCATTTTTTCATATATTTGTTGGCCATTTATATTTCTTCTTTCTAGAAATGTCTATTTAGATCATAACCCATTTCTTTCTTCCCTGCAGTGCTGGGAATTGAACCCAGGGCCTTACACATGCTAGGCAAGTGCCCACCACTGAGCTACACTCACAGCCCCATTTGTCCATATTTAAGCAGGATTGCTTGAGGCTTTGTTATTTTTTTCTGGGTTCTTTATGTATTCTTGATATTAACCCTCTGCCAGATGAATAGTTGGCAAATATTCCCTCCCATTCTGCAGATTGTCTCTTTGCTCTGTTGATATATCATTTCCTTTGCTGTGCAGATGCTTTTTAGTTGATGCAATATCATTTGTCAATTTTTGCTTTTGTTTCCTGTGTTTTTCGGGTCCTAACCAGAAGATTATCGCCTACACCAATGTCTTGAAGTGTTCCCCTATGTTTTCCTGTAAGTTTCAGTGTCTCTGCTCTTATGTTTAGGTCTTCATTCCATTTCGAGTTGCTTCCTGCACAGGGTGAGAGGTAGCACTCAAGTTTTAGTCTTCTGCATGTGGATATCAGATATCCCAGCACTATTTATTGAAGAGGCTGTTATTTTCTCTAACAGATGTTGTGGTTGTTGTTCTTTTTAGATATACTTGACAGTAGAGTGTATTTTGACATATCATACATACGTGGAGTATAACTTCCCATTTGTGTGGTTGTACACGATGTGGAGTTTCACTGGCAGAGTATTCATGTGTGAACATAGGAAGGTTATGTCCAATTCATTCTACCGTTTTTTTCCTCTTTCCATCTCCCTTCATTTACTCTTGACTAATCCAATGCACTTCTATTCTCTCCTAATCCCCCTTATTGTGTGTTAGCATCAACATATCAGAATATCCAGCCTTTGGTTTTGAGGGAGGATTGGCTTATTTCACTTAGAACGATAGTCTCCAGTTCCATCCATTTGCTGGCAAATGCCATAAATTTCATTTTTCTTTTTAGCTAAGTAATATTCCACTGTTTATGTAATCTACATTTTCTTTATCCATTCATCCATTGAAGGGCACCTATATTGGTTCCATAGCTTAGCTATTCTGAACTGAGCTTCTATAAACATTGATGTGTCTGTATCACTACAGTATACTGATTTTTTTTAAAAAAAATTCATTTTTTTAGTTATAGGAGGACAAAATGTCTTTATTTTACTTTATGTGGTGTTGAGGATCAAACCCAGTGTCTCATGTAAGCTAGGTGAGCGCTCTACCACTGAGCCACAACCCCAGCCCTAGTATGCTGATTTTAAGTCTTTCGGATATATGTATCGAGGAGTGGGATAACTAGGTCAAGTGGTGGTTCCATTCCAAGTTTCCTGAGGAATCTCCATACTGCCCCCAGAGTGGTTGCACCAGTTTGCATTCTCACCAGCAATGTATGAATGTGCCTTTCTCCCCTCTTCCTTGCTAACATTTATTGTTACTTGCGTTCTTGATAATTGCCATTCTTATTGGAGAGACATGGCATCTCAGTGTAATTTTGATTTGCATTTCTCTAATTGCTAGATATGTTAAACATTTTTTTCTTATATTTATTTATTTTTTAAAAATATTTTTTAATTGTAGATGGACACACAACCTCTTTGTTTATTAATTTACTTTATATCCGGTGCTAAGGATAGAACCGAGTGCCTCAAACATGCTAGACAAGCGCTCTGCCACTGAGCTACAGCCCCAGCCCTTCTTATATTTATTGATCAAACATACAATTTCTTCTGTGAAGTGCCTGTTCAGTTCCTTAGCCCATTTATGATTGAGTTATTTGTTTTTTGGGTGTTAAGGTTTTTGAATTCTTTATATATCCTGGAGATTAATGCTCTATATGAGGTTCAGGTAGCAAAGATTTTCTCCCATTCTGTAGGCTCTCTATTCCCATTCTAGATTGTTTCCTTTGCTTTGAAGAAGCTTCTTAGTTTGAATCCATCCCATTTATTGATTCTTGATTTTACTTCTTTTACTTTAGGAGTCTTACTAAGGAAGTCAGTTCCTAAGCCAACTAGTGGAGATTAGGGTCTACTTTTTCTTCTAGTAGGCGCATAGTCTCTGGTCTAATGTCTATGTCCTTGATCTACTTTGAATTGGGTTTTCTGCAGGGTGAGAGATAGGGGTTTAATTTCATCTTGCTACGTATGGATTTCCAATTTTCCCAGCACCATTCGTTGAAGAGGCTATCTTTTCTCCAATGTATGTTTATGGCACTTTTGTCTGGTATGAGAAAACTGTTTTTATGTGGGTTTGTCCATGTTCTCTATTCTGTACCATTGGTCTTCATGTCTAACAGATATTTTTGGTGCCCTTGTTAAGAATCAGTTGGCTGAAGATGTGTGGATTTTTTTCTGAATGTTTATTCTGTTCCATTGTTTTATGTGTCTGTTTTATATGGCATTCAGTTCCATGTAGTTTGATTACTATAGCTTTTTAGCATGTTTTGAGGTTAGATAGTATGGTACCTACAGTTTTGTTCTTTTTGCTCAAGATTCCTTTGCCTATTTGGGGGTCTTTCGAAATGAATTGTTTTCCATGTACATGAGGTACTAGGAATTTAACCCAGGATACTCTCACACTGAGCTATACCCCAGACATTTTTTATTTTTGAGACAGGGTCTCACTAAATTGCTGAGGCTGGCCTTGAATTTGTGATCCTCCTGCCTCAACCTCCTGATTTTCTGGGATTATAGGTGTGCACCATCACACATGGCTTCTATGTGAATTTTAGGATTGTATTTTCTAGTCTATGAAGAATATAATTGGTTTTTTGATGGAGATTGCATTAAATCTGTAGATTGTTTTGTGTTGTGTGTTTATAATAATGTTTCACTCCATGAAGATAGGAATTCTTTATCTTTTTGTGTCCTCTTTAGTTTCTTTCATCAGTGTTTTGTGGTTTTCGTTGTAGTCTTTCATTTCCTTGGTTAATTTATTCTTAGGTATTTTATTTTATTTTTGTAGACATTGTGAATAGAATTGCTTTGATGATTTCTTTCTCAGCAATTTGTTGTTGATGTGTAGAAGTTTTATGTTTTACATTTAAGTCTATGATCAACTTTGAGTGATATTTTTTTGTGTGTGAAAGGTATATCTAGATTATTTGCATGTGAATGTCTGGTTGTTCAAGTACCATAGGCTGAAAAAACGATTCTGTCTCCACTGAATTGCCTTTGCTCTTAGGTAGAAGGTCAGTCAGCTGTATTTATGTGGGTCTGTGTCTGGCTTTGTTATGTCCCATTGATGTATGTGCATTCTTTCTCTATTCTACACCACTTGAATTATCACAGCCTTATACTATGTCTTACAGCTGGCTTGTGCCTGTCCTCCAACTCCGTCTTCTTTTTTTTCACAAGTGTTGCTCTTTTTTTTTTAACTTTATTTTATTAGTTTACTTTTCCTTTTTATGTGGTTCTGATGATCAAACCCAGTGCCTCACATGTGCTAGGCAAGCGCTCTACCACTGAGCCACAATCCCAGCCCCTAGTGTTGCTTTTTAAATCAGAAAAAAAAAAAATCTAAATACAATTAAGCTGAACTTTATTTCTTTTTCTTTCTTAAAATGTCAACAAAAACAACAACAAAAAATCCTGAAATATATAATGTAAAAATGTAGAAAGTAGGGGCTGGGGTTGTGGCTTAGTGGTAGAGCACTCGCCTGGCAGTGTTGGGCACTGTGTTTGATCCTCAGCACCACATAAAAATAAGTAAGTAAGTAAGTAAATAAATAATAAATAAATAAATTTTGTTCAGCTACAACTAAAAACAAATATTAAATTTAAAAAAAATGTAGAAAGTATGGTAAAAGATGGAAGTTACCTTCTGCTGTTCTTTTTTTTCCCCACTTTTCTCCAGAGGGGGGTTGGTGTGTGTATAATCTATTTTTTTGAAAATTTAGTGGCATAAAACATCAGTAAACATTTATTTATCTCTGGCCTTCCCTGTGATCCAGGAATGTGGGTGTGACTTAGCTGGTGGCTGAGTGTCCGCCAGGCTGCGGTCATTTGAAGGTGCAGCTGGGGCTGGAGGTCTTGCTGGCAGGTGGTGGTTGGTGGCTGATGGGACACCTCAGTGCCTTTCTCTGTGGTTCTTCTCGAGAGCTGCTTGAGTGTCCTCAAGACAAGGGCTGACTGACTTCCCCCAGAGTAAACAATCAGAGAGAAAGCACAGCCGAAAGCTCCTTTTTATGATCTAGCCTCAGAAGCCACTTAGTGGCACTGCCCCCATGACCTATGTGTTAGAGTGAGTCCCTGAGTCTTCTTTCAAGGGAGGAAAATTAGTTTCCACCTTTCGAATGGATAAGTTTCAGTGAATTTGCAGGCACACTTTTAAGCCAAGGTAACTAATTTTAAAATCAGAACAAAATTGTCTTTTAATACATGAACACTACATTTTCCTCTGCATGTGTAGTTTAAAGGGAATGAATGTTTTCTTGTTTTATAAAAACCAACAAATCCTAAAATGGCTGGGCCCAGTGGCTCATGCCTGTAATCCCAGCAGGTGGGGAGGCTGAGGCAGGAGGATCCTGAGTTCAAAGCCAGCCTCAACAATAGCGAGGTGCTAAGCAACTCAGTGAGACCCTGTCTCTAAATAAAACACAAAATAGGGCTGGGGATATGATGCAGTGGTTTTAGTGCCTTTGAGTTCAATCCCCAGTACCAAAAAAAAAAAAAAAAAATCTGAAATGGATAAAGGTGAAGAGTAAAAGTTTCCTCCTCTCATTCCATTCTCCTACTCTTACACTCCGGCAGGCGTTTCTGAACACAAGTCTTTATAATCTGTTCTTTACACATGCATGAACACATACACAGATGTGCACGCACATAAACACATACAGCACAGTTCTTTATAAAAATGTAATTAAATTCCACATTGTTTTGCTACTGCCCCCTCCCCCACATTCCGTTCCATATCGTGGATATCAACGTCAGTATGTTTAGGATACTCATCCTTTTTCAACCCCTGCAAGGTATTCCACTTTACAAATTTAAAATTCTATATAATTAAAGGCTCATTCATTGGTAGTTATTTATATTTTTCTAGTGTGGTCGCTTCAAATGTTGATGTGAACATGCTGTACCAAAGTTGGAGCTTATTTTTGCAGGATTAAGTCTTATAAATAGAATTCATAGAACAAAGGTCAAGCACATTTTCAATTTTGTTAGATTCTGCCAAATGGCTTTTCAATAAGGTTGTTTCATTTTGAACTTTAATAGTACATAAACAGTTATTGATTCCCCATATCTTGGAAACTATTAGGTAGGTTTAATCTTTTAGATTTCTGTCTTGTGATAGGTGGGGGGAAAAAGGTGATCTTTTAAATTTGTTTTTCTTCAATCATTAATAAGGATAATTTTTTCATATTTTTATTGCCACTTATGCTTCTTTTTCTTTGAATTGTCTATACTCTTTCCCTATTTTTCCATCAGGTTATCTTATTCTTTAATGATTTACAGAAGCTCTTCTACCTTAACCATTAATCCACACAAAACAAATATTTGTTTAGTTTTCATAAGTGACAGATGATGTTTGTTATATATGTTGAATTTTTTCCCTAACATGTCCTTTTAAAATTGACTTAGTAGGTAATGAAAGTAATATATGTACATAAAAGTATTCATTTTTGAGCCAAATTGGGTACTCTGATTGCTTGTTTTCTTATATATTTTCTGGATTTTCTTGAAATTAAATGCTTCAGGGGCTGGGGATGTAGCTCAGTTGGCACAGTGCTTGCCTCACATGCACAAGGCTCTGGGTTTGATCCCCAGCACCACAAAAAAAAAAAAAAAAAAAAAGGAAAAAAGAAAGAAAGACAGAAAAACAGTAAGAAAAAAAGAGAGAGAGAGAGAGAAAGCAATTGAACACTTCATGTAATAGTTTCCTAAGGCGGCCCCAACAACTACCACAACCGTAGGAGCTTAAAACGGCAGAAATTTATTCTCTCTCAGTTCTGGAGCTGGAAGTCTGAAATCTAAGGTGTCAGGCAGGGCCAGTCTCCCTGGAAGGCCCTAGAGGTACTCCTGGTACTCCTTCCTCAGCCTCTGCTCCACGTGACCTTCTCCTCCCACCTGTGTGTGCTGTGTAAGGACAACTCGTCACTGGAAACAGGTCCGATTTAGGTAATCCAGGCTAATCTCACCTAAAGGTCCCTAAATTCATCTGCAAACTGCAGACCCTTTTTCCAAATATGGTCTCATTTGTAGTTTCCTAGGGGTGGACATTTTTTAGGGGTCACCACTTAAACCACTACATTCCATTGTTTTTTACTTGCTTTATTTTCTAGAATTTTATTACCATTTTAAAAGATGTTCCATAGGGATTTCAAAGACTTACAGGCATTTTCTGCAGTGATCCCTCTGTTAGGGTCTCCTTGTGGGAGAGTCTCTCCTCAGCATTGCTTCTCATGGACGGATGATCTCAGAGTCTGGGTCTTCACCCTCACTGCTCCCGGGGGTTGCTCCCTGTTCTCTGGATCGCAGATCATCCTCTCTGCCTACGGTAGAAATACTGCTTTTCTACCTTCAATTTAATTGACAGGAGATATAAAAATCTAGGTAGAAAATAGTTTCCCATAGAATTTTGGAATCATTCTCACTTCATCTTCTAGCACTGATTCAGTGGCATCAGGAGTTCGGTGTTATTCTGATTTCTGTTCTTGACAGGTAACCTGTTTCTTTTCCTCCAAGTAGTCCTGATATTCCCTTTACCCACAATATTCTAAAATTTCATGTCAAAAATTTGATTCATTGCCCTGGGCACTTTCAATCTGGGATTTTTGGTTATTTCTTGGATAATTTCTTCCCCTTTGTTTTGTTTTTCTTCTTTTTTCCCCTTGAATTCTGACTGTAGTAGTCCTTTTTAATTTTATTTTATTTTTTAGTTGTAGTTGGAAACCAGACCTTTATTTTATTTATTTATTTTTATGTGGTGCTGAGGATTGAACCCAGGGCCTCACGTGTGCTAGGTGAGCACTCTACCCCTGAACTACAGCCCCAGCCCCTACTAGTCCCTTCATAACCAGTTTTGCTTTCCACAGTTTGGGTGGAAAAATGTAAAATTCCAGAAATAATTACAGCTCATAAGTGTTCATAAATGAAAAAATGTTCGATTTTATGATTTTTTTGTTAATATCTCATTTTGCAATTCATAAATTAAACTTTATCATAGATATGTTGTATTAGTCAGATTTTTATTATTGTGACTAAAATACTCAACAAGAACAACTTAGAGGAACTAAGGTTTATTTCGACTCAAGATTTCAGAGGGTCATTCCATGGATGGCCAACTCCATGCATGGCTCTGGGCCCAAGATGAGACAGAACATATGGCAGAAGGGCATGGAAGAGAAACACTGCTTACTTCATGATACTCAGGAAAGACAGGGGGATGGGGGAGCAAAAGGGAGTATGCCTTCCAGCCACCCCCAGTGATCTCCTCCAGTCACCCCTTACCTGCACACAGTTACCACCTAGTGAGACCATTCAAACTAGGGTGACTGATAGGTTATACTCTCACAATCCAATCATTTCATCTCCTGCAATAACACAGTAGCTTTTTGGGGGACACTCATATCCAAACCATAACATGTGTGTATTGAAAAACATAATATCCATAGGGTTCACCAGTATCTGCAGTTTCAGGTGTCCACGGGAATCCTTGAAGAGTCCCCTGTGGATAAGAGGGGACTGCTACCATAGTTACATGTTGGAACTCTTGGTTTGAACCTTCTTTTATTATTATTATTATTTTTTAAATCTTCTCTTTTGTGTAGCTTATATATTTTCCCTCCTCCTTACTTTATGGGAGTTTTCCTCAACTTTGCTTTCTACCTTTCTACTTCATTTTTTGTCTATCATTAATTGCTAAGAGATCCTTGTTCTCTGATGGTTATTTTTAAAATCACATCCTGTTCTTGTTTCATGGATATAATATTTCTTTCTGACTCCTTTAGACTATAAAATACAAGGGTTTTATGTGAATCTCTTGTCCCCCGGTCCCCATCCAGATTCTTCTGTTCTGTTCTTTTGTTCTCCCTGTTAATTGCTGCCAACTTTCTTCAGATGTGTGATAGTCCTTGGTTGTTGATTCTTTTTTAATAATGAGGCACTAAAAGCACATGGGGAGCTGTGTGCACACCCTGCTTGCAGGGCAGTTGGCAAGTGGGTGATCCTGTGCACACTGGGCTGTTTGTTGGGAAGACTCCCAGGTGTCAGCACTATGGTGTGGATGTGATTGTCCCCCAAAGGTCCCCATGCTGGAAGTTTAGTACCCAGTATAGTGATATTGAAAGGTGGTGGAACATGTTCGAGGTGGAACTTAGTGAAGAGTAGTTAGGTCACAGGGGGCTTAGTCCTCCAAAAGGATTTTGCTGTCTTGACAGTGGATTGTTTAAAGTAAGATCAGGGCTTGGGGTGCAGCTCAGTGGTAGAATACTTGCCTAGCGAGGCCCTGTGTTCAATGCCCAGCAGCATATAAATGGATGAATGAATAATCAAATAAATCCTTTCATTCATCCAACTAACCAACCAGCTCATGTACTTGGCCCCTTCTGTATGCAGCCAGTTCCCTTTCCATTTTTCTGCCATGTTGTGATCCAACAAGGGGGCCCCTTACCAGAGGCCGAACAGATGAGGCCACCACCCAATTTTGTATTTTCAGCCCTCGAAACCATAATCTAAATAAACCTCTTTTCTTTATAAGTACCCAGCCTCGGGTATTTTATTATAGTAAAAGAAAATAGACTAATACAGTCAGTTTCTGTAGGTCTTACCTCTGGTGCAGTTAGTGTTTTCCAAAGAGGAATTCTCTAATCTCCTTCCGGGGATGTGGGTGGCTGCCACAGTTCTGGGAACAGGAAAAGGTAGGAGGAGAGGCTGGAGGCCTCATAGTTAGGCTGTAGACTTTTATTTAGTCCAGTGTTTGTCATCTGCCTCATCTTCTCCTCCACTGCGTCCTTCCATCTCAAGCTCTCTCTCTATGCCATCCTCTTAGTGTCTCGCCTCTCGTTTCATCTCCAGGTCTCATGACTGCGGGTCTTCCTCATCACCACTATTTCTTCTCCTCCCAACTCCTTTCCCCGCAGACTGGCAGCACGGGCCCCTTTTCCTTTCTCCACCTCCTGTCTTGTCTTTTTCAAAACAAGCACCACGGCCCACGGCACAAGACTCCGTGAAGACGCAGAGCTTCATTACTATAAAAAGCTCAAGAGCTTGACAATATAAACAAGACGCATTTGTTGGGCTTAATGCTCCTAAAATGCCATTTTTTGGCTCATATTTTCATTTATGTAAGATGAGTGTTATGCCAAAATGATCTTATTGCCATAAAAGTCAGGCAAATATAGAGAAAATACATTTTAGAAAATAAAGTGACATGTGGCCCATTTTAATTCTGTGTTCTGCATTTGAAAATGAAATCGTGCGTCTCTGAGCTTACTTTTTTGGTTATCTAGGAAGGCAGCCGCCTAGCCTCTCTCTGTGGTGTCCTTCTCTGCACGTCCACCCAGCACATTGCTCTGCTGTGGCTCTGTCACTTGCTATGAGGAGGGTTAGTGGGACAGAGCTCAGCAGGGCCAAGTTCATCTAAGGCTGCATCCAGCAGGTGGGAAGTGCTTCTGCTTGCGCTTGGCTCGTGCAGGTCAGTGTCAGTGCTGGGAACTGTAAAGGGGGTAAGCAAGCATGCCTGCCTCTCGTTGCTGCTGAAATTTCTCTATCTGAGGCTCCTGGGACTCTTGATCTCCAAATCCAGGACTTGTGCTCATTTCTGATTCTTCGCCTCTTCTGCACCATTGACCACCCATGCTGATTTGAAATTCTCTTCCCATTTCTTACCTCTCTTCTTGGTGGTCCTGTCCTCTCATGTGGGCAGGGAGAGCACAGGGCGCAGTCCTCTGATATCCCTGTGTTCCCCTTTGCTCTCTCTCATCTGAGGGGACCTTTCTCAACCACTACTGCCCTGGTCCACCTGCTTCTTCAGCTTTCTCAAACTCCGCTCCCATGTGACCAGCTCCTACTGGATCTCTGCTTGGGTATCTGAGCACCATCTTGAATTAAACACAAGTAAGTTTACACCCTCTGTTTCTCCCTCCTCCCTTTACTTACTCTCCTATCCACCTATGTGCACAGTGAGCACAGCCCAGTGGTGCAGGCCCAGCTACTCGGGAGGCCGAGGCAGGAGGATCACAAGTTCAAGGCCAGCCTGGGAAACTTAGTGAGACCTTTTCATAAAACAAAAAATAAAAAAGGCTGGGAAGGTAGCTTAGTGGCAGAACACTGGCCTACCATGCATGAGACCCTGGGTTTAATCCCCACCAGCACACACAGTACACACACAAACACACACACATCAGATTTACTTTTTTATGTTGTATTTCTGCCCATCTCAGAGTGGCAGCTATGCCCATGCAGACCTGTTTGGGTCAGCAGCTGCAGGAGTCTGCCCAGGCCCCTGGGACATTAATGAGAACATTTGCCACTCAGATTTCTTGTTAAATTTTTAAAAAATGTACTGATAAAATATTTCAAGTATGTTGGAAATAATATAACAAATAGCCATTATTTACCATCCAAATTTAATAGTTATTTGCCAGTTTTGCTTGAGAGCTGTATTAAAAAATGAAACTAAATAAAACATCACAGATACTATTTCAGCCCTACTTTTACCCACCCCTCCTTTCCTGGAGGCAACCACTGACAGTGAGGCTCATGCACCCCCACCCCCACCCCCCGTTTCATTTTTCTTCCACATGTAGATGGCCCCAAGCAATTACTACTTTTGTTTAGCAGTTAAAGAATTCACATACATTTTAATTATACTGCATGGATTCGTTTGATAAAATACTGAATGGTGAATGAATGATTCTGCAAATTACTTTTCTCACCCAACATGACTTGGGGATGTCTCCATGTTACCACACGCTGTGGCCTTTCATTCATTTTAACTGCTCATGCTGTCTTGGGAGACCCAGACATGTTAGTGGTAGTGGGGAGTGCTGTGACAGATTTGCACAGGGACCTGGGTATCCCTGGGACTCCTACCATAGCTGGAGAGTCAAGAAAGTCTTTCTAGAGGTTCTCTCTGAGCCGAGTGTTTAGGGAGTCAGAGTTTAACCAGAGGAGAAGAAGAAAGCTTGGCCTACAGGGAGGGCGGCTTATGCAGCACGAGGGCCAGCTGTGCCGGGGGAACAGGGAGGGCTGGTGGTGAGAGGCAGATAGAAAGGCCCCAGAGCCAGTTCAGGGAAGGCCCGGTCCACTGCACTGAGGGCCTTGAGCTTTCTCTCAGGACAGTAGGAAGTGGGTGCCAGTTTTGGATTTTAGATTTCTCTGGCCTCAGTGTGGAAAATGATGTGGGATAGGGACCAAGAGCAGAGGCAGGAAGGAGGCTGTTGAGATAGTCCTGGGGAGCCTCTGGGGCTGGGAAAGGAGGGCGGGTGGCAAGAGATGAGACCTGTGGGTGTGGGGTGGAGCAGGGCAAGAGACAGCACTGACTCTGGGGCTGGCTGGCTGGGGCCTCAGGCACTGGATGGGGGTGGGGGAAACAGGGCGGCAGGAGTAGGTGTAGGGGAGATGGCCAGGTCCGCCTTAGAGTTTCAGCAAGGCCACATGGAGGTGACCGATAGGCTAGTGATGTGAGCTTGAGGTGTGGCTGGGGCTGGGGATACAGTTGTAGGCAGTGTGGTAGGTAGAGTAACCGGAGGACTGGAATTGTTGGGGAAAGTGCTGATTCTGATGGGGAAACAGACATATTTAGGAAGATGGAATTTAGTTCCCAGGAAGAGGCATTTTGCACTATTCTGTATTTTAAAAACAAAAACAGAACAAACTCTCTGATGAAAATAAACATACACAGTGGTAGCTAAAGAGTAAGATTCCTCCCCCTAGAGCAGGCTGTGGAAGCTCCTCGGGTGGCTCTTCCGCGCAGGTACAGTGAACACCAGCTCCCCTGGAACTTGTGCAGAGCAAAGGCTTGGGTCCTTTGGCAACTGGAGAGACTTGGTAAATGTTTGTTCAAGGAATGACCTACTAAGTGAAAGATGGCCATGCCAGGCCTCTGGTTCAGCCCTGTCTTGCCTTCCCTGGAGCTCTGCTCTCCTCCTGAGAGGAGCCTGCTGAGTTACCGCAATGGCTGGGTCCCATCATCATCCAGGCCAGCTCCTTGCCCCCTGTGGAGGGAGGGCAGCCTTCCGGCTTTGCCAGGAAGGGCTTCCCAGGCTGTGGCCAGGCCTGCCTGGAAGGGCCCTGCAGTGCCTACGATGGCCTCTGTGTGGAGTTGTGATTCTGACTGTTTTCTGACCTGAGGGCTGGAGAGCCTTGTTCTTGGGGAAGCTTGCTCAGCCCTTCCTCTGCCCAAGGAGGTCCTAGGAGGAAAGGTGAGCTCCTGTGTGTGAGAAGTCTGTGATGTCCTGGCCTTTACATTTTACTCCTGGGCTGTGGGGCGGGTGGTGTGTGCAGTAAAGACTTTCACACGAACACAGTGACCCTCGCAAATGACTGTGCAGGGGCCGAGCAGGGCTGCTCTCCCTGCCTCAGAGATCAGGAGCAGTGCCTTGGAGTGGGGAATAACAGCAGAGGCCACAGTGTCCAGCCCCTTCTTGGAACAGCAGAGAGGACCAAATCCTCGAAGAAGCTGGAGAATACCTTAGACGGGAACAAGTGGCATCTCTAGCCCTGTTGTACGCTGCTCCTGTCTTTTATTCCTTCCCCCTTCCTCTCCAGCCTCCGGGACTCCTTTTTGCCTTTCTCATTTCCTGGTTTCCTCCTCTGATCTCTTTCCTTCAGCTCCTATCTGTGGCTGGATCCTTGGAGTTAGCTACTGTGTGGGGGTTTCTTCCCAACCTTCCTGTTACTGTCCTAATTCATCTTTGTAAAGCAAAAATTGTGCTATTAAGTATGAAAGTTACTTATCATCTTGCTGAAGACTTGTTTTGTTATAGACACTGGTAATGGGCAGGCTTTTGGAGGATCCAGAGGTGGGAAGCATGGAAGGTTTTGCCTTCCACTGATAAAATCTGTGGGTGTCTTTATCCACTAAATTGGGGTTCAACATACATCAATTCCTATGGCCAGCCTGCCAATTGGCTGCAATAAGACAAGTTCGTCTGTACCCCTTCCTCCCTCCCTCCCTCCCTCCCTTCCTTCCTTCCTTTTTTTTTTGAGTTATAGATGGACAAATACCTTTATTTTATTTACTCCTCTTTATGCTGAGGATCGAGTCCAGTGCCCCACATGTGCTAGGCAAATGCTCCACCACTGAGCTACAACCCCAGCCCCAAGACAAGTTCTTGAGACCAGAAACTGGATGTGAATCTGGGGAGGCTTGCTGGTGCTGAGGGAAACTAGGGAGATGGGGTGACCCTCTACCTGTCCCCCTTGCTTCTACCCCCATTTGCTTTGTTTGTGATGACAATCTGCAGGGTTCACCACTGGGATGGCAGAGAGGTGGTCCCTTTGGGCTTCAGAGGAGTCTGAGGTATCACAATTGTCCCTTGAGTGGCCTGTCACAGCTACATGAGTGCCCTAGGGGACAGAGATATATCTGTCATTTCTCTGTCCCCCCAATACCAGCACAACAGTAGGTGCCTTCTGCATTTGTTGAGTGAGTGAATAAAAAAATGAATCCCATAGGATGAAGAAAGTACCAGGGAAGAACTCTGGAGCCCCAGCAGAGGTGTGGTGTGCTAGCCCCTTGGCCTCTTATCTGCAGTCACTGGGCAACGGATGCTCCCCAGGCCTCCTTCCAGAGAGGCGCCAACCTTCCTGTTTTGGCAGCGGTTCTCAGGTATTCTGTCTGCACATGTGGCAGCTGGCAGCTGATCGCACAATGCCTGAGTGGAGGGCCTGGCCCAGGGTGGGGTCCAATTGCAAGTTCAGTCAGACCTTCTTGGGAAGAAGGAAGGAAGGAAGGGTTGTAGCTGAGAAGAAACTGCAGCTTTGAAAAGTTTTCCTCCTGGGATTTCTTTCTTTCTCTTATCCTTTTAGAAGGAGTGGAGATGTTTAGGGAGGCATCAAAGACTTGATGAAAGAGCGTGGATGAGTCACTGGTAAAATCTGTAGGTGTCTTACCTAACGCAGGTCAGGGGTGAATTTTGCCTGTGAATGCCTGTGTGCTGGAAAGGCGCCACAGCCTCTGCTAACAACAGCTCTGCATACCCTAGAACCTTCCTTTTCTCTCAGTACCTGAGCTTTCTTTTACTTGTATCCCCTGAACATATGTGTGTAAATTAAATTAAATGAGAATCCAGATAGCTGGAACAAGGACCTTCCTGACCTGCTCCTTCCAACTATGCAGGTTTGAGAGAAAGACCAGGGATCTGGTGATGTTGGTCAGAAATTCTTGCAGATCAGCTGGAATCTGGTTGGGGATTTGTTGATGTGAAACCCACATGGACTGTCACACTCCTAGCATATGGGGCCAAAGAACAAAACCAAGCGACCTTGAACAAAGTCCTGAATCAGGCACCAGGCAAGGCAAATTGAGGGATATGGTATGGGAATATAGATTTCTATTCATTAAAAAAAAAATAGACAATTGTTTCTCATCAGGCTTTTCCAGTTTTAGCACATAGGATTATGGTGATCTCATTTTTGATCAATGGCCAACGCATTCAACTGTCTGGTGGAATAATCTATTAACTGGGCACCTGCCAATTGTCTGGAATAGGAATGAGTTTAGGCATATGTTTTAAAAAGTGATAACATTGTTGTGGGCTCTGCCTAGACAAGGGGATGGGAAACCCGAGCAGGCCAGCGCTAGCCCTGAAGTCAGATTTGGATGATTAGTTGTGTTTTCAGGAGACTCGCTGCCCTGCGGCTGACCTCCCTTCCCCTGCATGAATTATATGTGATTTAAGGGGGAACCAATACGCACTTACAAGTCCAAGAATCTGGGAATCTGGATGATGTGCCTGATTCTATGTGGGAGCACAGGGAGGTCAAGTGACATTAGTTGGGTCACACAGAGCCACTGTTGGAACACAGTTCTCCCGACCCCTAATCCAGTGCCCTTTGCCCTGTGCCACCATGCAGCCCTGAGTTCCACCTGTGTTTACAGTGAGCTGTCACACACCTCAGACTCTACTTCCTATAAGGGGGGCCTGATGAGTGGCAGAGGCAAAACTAAGTTGGCACCTTTCAGGGATCCATATCTTATCCCGAGTGTGAAAAGACTAAGATAAGTAGTAACAAACACCACCTGCTTCTCCACACTCTGCAGTTAGTGGCTGGTTGAAAGATCATAAAAACTGTAGACACCAGGTAGCCACAGGAGGATTGAGCACAGCAAGACCCCGTGTTCATGGAACTTTGGATAGAAAGAATTTTTGTAAAAAGATAGTCATCATGTATGGTCAGGCAATTGCTTATCTGTAATAGTGATATTAATAACAGCTAATCTTTCCTTTTTTTCAATATGTTTTTTTAGTTGTCAATGGACCTTTATTTTATTTACTTTTATGCATTACCGAGAATCGAACCCAGGGCCTCACACATGCTAGGCAAGTGCTCTACCACTGAGCCATAAACCCAGCTCCACATTTACTATAGGCCAAGCATTGTTTTTCTTATTTCCATGTATTCGTTCATTTAATTCTTACAAAGAGAAGTACATACTATGATTATTCCATCTTACAAATGGGGAAACTGAGATGGTGAGAGGTAAGTCATGGTAGAGATGAGAATCAAGTAGCCTCAGCTCTTGATTTTATAATCTCTTGAGGATCTGATGGCCCTACACTGTGCCTAAAGCCAGAGATTTGGAACTTCTGGATTTGACTTATTTTAATCTTTAGACTGGACGTCAGTTTATATGAAATGATATAATTTGTGTTAGTCAGCTTTTCATCTCTGTGAACAAAATACCCAACAAGAACAACTTAGAGAAGGAAAAGGTTATTTTTGGCTCACGGTGTCAGAGGTTTAGTCCATGGTGGGCTGATTCCATTGCTCTGGGCCCAAGGTGAGGTAGAATATCATGGCGGAAAGACGTAGCGAAACAGTGCTGCTCACCTTGTGGCAGCCAGGAAGCAGGGGCGGGCGGGGGCAGGGGCCAAGGGAAGATGAATCCTTCTAGGGCAGCCCCCAGTGACCCACCTCCTCTAGCTATACCCCACCTGCCTACAGTTAGTCCATTCAGAGTAGGCTGGACTATATCTCTCACAATCTACTTGTTTCACCTTTGAACATTCTTGCATGAACATGGGAGCTTTGGGGGGACACCTCATATTCAAATCATAACACCATTTATGTTTAAAATTGCAAAAATTCAGAGATTCACAAAGTCTTTACTGATGGTATTCTCAAGTCTTATAGAATGGATATATTACTCCATAAAGGTTTTTCTCTCTAAAGTACAGCACTTTTGCAGAAAGAGAAGTTAGGATGAGATTCATCCCTAAACCTGGAGGAAAACATTAGTCCTTCTAAAATTTAGAATTAATCCAAGCTAGTTTATCACACAACATATCTTCAACATAGGAGTGTGTATAAAACGTGTACTGGTTAAAAATGACATAGAACATGACCAGAACTGTTGTTCCTTCCCAATTGCTTCTCCACCAGAAGTAGTCACTGTGTGACTTTTAGTTGTTTTTGAACTTGCCTTTCCTTATAGCCTCACCAACTCTGAATTGTTGAGGACCCATATGAGTCTCCATCTCTGCAGGGTTAGCATAGCAGGAAGGGCTGTAGAAAGTGTTGGTTCCATAGGTGTGGAGAGGATATGTTAGGGGAGCGAGCTGCTCTGCATTTCTGCCTCTAAGCTCTGGCCCACAGGAAGTGGATCAGAGTGCAACACATCCTGAGGTGAAGCAAGGTGAGAAGGGGGAGCAGCAGTTTCATCAGCTCATATCAAGATAAACTGAGAACAGATCAGAATCCCAGATAGAGTCGCCTGAGTGTTCTGACCTCAGGTTAAAAACTGGGTGCAGTGGCTACAGGGATCTTGGTGATGGAAGCTCTCAGCGAGTGCTTAGTCACACTGCTCCAGTCTGGGTAGTAACCTTGCATTTGTCTTCACCATAGTCATCCCAGGATCTCTGCTCTCCATTCTCCCACCCCTTTCTCTGACTCTTGGATTTCCCTGTTTTTGAATCCTATGACTGAATAAAGATCTGAAAATCTTTATTCTATCTTCACAATCAACTGATAGTTTTTCTGGACATCAAATTCTAGGTTGAAAATTATTTTTCTTTAATTTTTTTTTGGTACCAGGGATTGAATCCAGGGGCGCTTAACCACTGAACCACTTTTATTTTTTTATGTAAAAATAAAGCCCTTTTAGGGGCTGGAGCTGTGGCTCAGTGGTAGAGCACTTGCCTTGCAGGTGTGAGGCACTGGATTCGATTCTCAGCACTGCATATAAATAAATAAAATAAAGGTCCATTGACAACTAAACAATATTTTAAAAAAATAAAATAAAGCCTTTTTAAATATTTAATCTAGAAACAGGGTCTCACTAAGTTGCTTAGGGCCTCACTAAGTCGCCGAGGTTGGCTTTGAACTTGTAATCCTCCTGCCCCAGCCTCCCAAAATGCTGGGATTACAGGTGTGTGTCACCACACCGGACTTAGATTTTTGATTACTTGTCTCCTTGCTTCTAATATGGCTGTTGAGAAGTCCAAAGCCATTCTGATTCATGATCCTTTATATATAACTGTAAGCTAGCATGAAATTTTTTTGTTGTTGTTATTCTTTTTAAAAAACATCTTATTTTATTTGTTCTAATTAGTTATACATGATAGTAGAATACATTTTGACACATTATACATAAATGGAGTATAACTTCTCATTCCTCTGGTAGTACATGATGTAGAGTTACACAGGTCATGTAATCATACATGCACATAACGTAATAATGTGCAATTCATTCTACTATCATTCCTCCCCCTCTCTAATTGCTAGAGATGTTGAACGTTTTTACATATTTTTGTTAATTGATTGTATTTCTTCTTCTGTGAAGTGCCTGTTCAGTTCCTTTTCCCATTGATTGGTTTTTTTTTTTTTTATTGTCGTTGTTAAGTTTTTTGAGTTCTTTATATACCCTGGAGATTAATGCTCTATCTGAGATGCATGTGGTAAAGACTTTTTACCATTCTATAGGCTCTCTCTTCATGTTATTGATTGTTTCCTTTGCTGTGAAGAAACTTTTTAGTTTGATTTCACCCCATTTATTGATTTTATTTCTTTTGCTTTAGGAGTCTCCTAGTTTTCTGAAATTTCAAAATTGTATCTAAAATGACAGTCTGTTGATATTATGCTGGGCATTCATGAACCCTTTCTGGTCTAGGAACTCAGCCTTCAGTTCTGAGAAATTTTCTTGAATTATTTCAATGATGATTATTTTTTCCATTTTTGTTCTCTCTTTCCAGCACTTCTGTTTATTTGGATATTGGGTGCCTGAGACTGGTCCTTTCAAATTATTTTAAAATAATTTTAAAAATTATGTCTTACCTATTTGAGAGATTTCCTGAATTTGATATTCTACTTATATTAATTTCCTCATTTTAGCAATTGTATTTTTAGTAATTAAGACTTCCTTTTAGTTTCCTGAAAGTTTCTTTTTATTAGTTTAGTAACATGCCCCTTCATTGATGAAATCTTCTTTTCTCTCTCAAAGGATTTATTAATGTACATATTTAAAAGTTTTTCTGATTTTTGCATAGTTTCTGCTTCCTCTAAGTTGCCTTTTCTTTATTGTTTGAGAGGAATTTATCAGATCCTAGATTTCTGCTCAAAATTAGGAGGAAGGCTAGGTAGCTGATTGGAAGGACTGAGCACAGCTGGATCTCATCAGTTTTGAGCTCTGTGAGGGTGAGATAGGAATTTAGGGATTCAGAGAGAACAGCGAGTCTCTGGGAAGTAATGCCCATAAGCAGAACAAACAACTTGTGAGCAGCCCAGCCCGGGCCCTTGCAACAACAAAAGCAACAGAACTTTGAGATAACCACAGGGTACGTGGAAGAGCTGCTCCTTTAGAGAGTGTGTGCATAGAGACTTTGGTGACTGAGAAATGACTCTCACCTCTTTGTAATATTTAGAGGCGCCCTCCTAAGCAGAGACTTGGGATGCTATTGAGACATGCAGTGCAGGAAGCAGCATGATCAGAACGTGTGAGGGCAATGCGCAAGAGCAAGGAAAACTGGGGTGAAATTCCATAACCCTACCCTTACTCCACCTCTAGTTCAGCCCCCAGCTATTGTCCCTGCAGAAATGTTAAAAGCCCAGATGAAAATGGGCTGACTCCAAGATCCCTGCACTCCCATTCTGGAGTGTGTACTTTCTGCTTTATAATAAATCTCCTGCTGTGCTACTCATGTATCCTTTAATTCTTGATGTAGGGAGGTCAAAATCTGAGAAAGGTCTTTTCTGCTCCTGGGGATCTCCTTGGAGCCCCCTACTGTAACAAGCTAGAGGACCTCAGTGAACAAATAGTTGGGGACCTGCTCTTAAGTGCGAATGTTGAGACGTGTGTGTGTTTGTGTGTGTATATGTGTGTGTGTGTGTGTGTGTGTTGTTGAGGCTTGAACCCAGGGCCTCAGGCATGCTAAGCAGTGCTGTACCTATACCCCTTATACCCCTGCCCCTATAGCTTTTAGATACTTCTCAAGTTGTTTCACTTTCTCCTGAGAGGAATCTTCCACTCTACCTGGAGGTGAGAGTCTGGTGGCCCTTGCTGTGGGAGCTGCATAGGGGAAGAGGGCTGGGGGAGTCTCTGCTTTGGCCGAGTCGGTTTGCCTCAGGTGCCTGGTAGCACCATTAATTTCTTGGAGACTTTCCACCCTGGACTTCCTTGTTTAAACACACTGTCTCTCAGACCCGACTTCCAGAGACACTAGGCATTGCCAGTTCCTGAGGCCTTAGAGAATTATGTGGGGTGAATCACAGTCTTGTTTTTTTTCCTTTACTGACTTGACATTCAGTTTTCTTGGGCCTGATGTCAGCACCATGAAATCATTTACTTTATGGCTTTCAGTCTGTTGTAACTCTTTTGTTTTCCACAATCTTGTGGATTTAAATCCTTTTTAAAACCTCTTTTCTGGGTGTATCAGGGAAGCGAAGCCAGGCGAGGACTGTACCTTGGTTCCTCCTGGGTGGTGGTGGAGAGGCCATGCCTGGCAGTCCTGCTCTGATGTGGCTCCTGGAAGTGCAGGGCCACCATGTGGCTGCAGGATGGCAAAGATAACACTGAGTATGTTCCATTGACGCAGAATAAGAGACAATTGCCCGTCGTGGTGGCGCACACCTGTAATGCCAGCGACTGGCGAAGCTGAGGCAGGAAAATCACAAGTACAAAGCCAACCTCAGCAAATTTGGCAAGGCTTTAAGCAACTCAGTGAGACCCTGTCTCAAAATAAAAAATAAAAAGGGCTGGGGATTGTGGCTCAGTGGTTAAGCAACCCTGGGTTCAATCCCTGGTACAAACAACAACAACAAAAAAAAGAGACAACTAACACACCAAGAAAATCCAAAGTCAGACATCCATCCAGGATTAATGATATTTCTTAAAACAAGGCAATATATGTAACTGTAAACTGAACCAATCTACAATATAAATTGTAGTCATCTGTAAATTCTGTTGTAGGAGTTAAACTTTGTTGGAGTTAGGTTTTCAATGTATTTGTACATCTTCAAAATATTTTAAAAATGTTTTGTCTAGTTGAACAAATGCCTGTGTTGGAGTAATAGCTTGGAAGGTGCACAGCTTTACATTTGTATAAAACTATGTTATTTATAAAATGAAAATAAATACTCTTTGCTGTGTGTTAGTGGGATTTGGAGAGGGAACAAAGTCAGGTACAGGTATTCAGTCTTTCATCTCAACACAGCAATCTGCTATTAATATTTTTAGATGACAAACTATGTTTAATTTTTTTGTAAATTAGAAAATTTTATTTACTTTTTCCCCTCAGAAAGTAGCATTTCTTACCAGGCATGGTGATACATACCTAAAATCCCAGCTACTTGAGAGACTGAGGCAGAGGGATCACAAGTTTAAATCCAGTCTGGGCAACTTAGCAAGACCCTGTCTCAAAGAAAAAATTTTTAAAATGCTGAGAGTGTAGCGCAGTGGTAGAGTTCTGGTTACCTAGCATGCACGAGCCCTGGGTTCAATCCCCCAAACCACATACACAAAAAGTGGCACTTTTCTACCTCTAAAGTAAAGATTAATATATCTTTCTATGAGGGATCATTGTCTTTTTTGCTCTGGAAAAGTTAAAAGCCCTGTATTCAGGGCTGCCATCACTATGTGGATTATACTTCTGATTCTGGGGACTATTTGTAAAAACACATAACATACTTTGTCAACAGAAGGTCTCTGAACTTTTTTAGAAGTTTTTTTTGGGATATTGTAGGAAAAGAAGGTATTTTTCTCTTGGTGGACTGCTGCAGTATGATTTATGTATATGTCATAAAAAATATTTGGGAGTCTTTGTTATTATCATTGGATACAACTTCATGGGTTGGTGCTTAATCTCAGCAGTCAGAAACTGTGAATTAGTATGGAAAAACCTTCTGAAAAATTATTGTAAGAACTTTCCTTCCATATTTGGAGTGTTTGCAGGCATACAGAAACAAGTTTCAGGTGTTGCTCTGGGGAAAACACTGATTCCATTCTTGAAATACAGGGGAATAGTATCAAAGAAAAAATCATAAGTTGTCCAATGAGACTTCTATAATATTAGAAGCATTTCTAAAAAAAAAAAAAAATTAGAATAGCCCATTGAGCATCAGGGCTCGCTAGGACTGAACATAAACAGAGAAATGGTGTACTTAGGAAAATGCATTTATTCCTGAAAAGATTTTTCTTGCTGCCTTTTAAGGTTCTGCCTTACCAACATCCTTTTCCTGACTCTTACATTTCTACCTTGTCCTTCCTTGGTCCCTTTGTCTCTGTTATTTCCACACCACCTTTACTTCCTCTCTCTTCCACTCTAATCAATTAACCAAAGACTTCCTTGAATATTGCTATATTCAGACTTTTACTGGACATTTAAGATGCAAGAATAAGGCACAGTCTCTCCCTTAACCAAAATAATCATCATACTCTGGTTAAATGTTATAAGGAGAATATGCATATTTTTGGTGGAGGAGGGTGGATGGACCTTGACCTTAGGATGTCAGAGAGGTCTTTAAAGACAGTGTGCATTTTGGAGTCCCTCAATCACCTGATGGTGGACTGGGGAGGACCATACCAAGGAAATGAATTGTGTGTGAAGACTCAGGTGGAGAAAGAACATGGAAAATTTTAGGATGCGTGTGTGCAGCTTAGCCTTCTGGGATGGGGTGGGAATGAGAGGGGACTGTAAGGAAGTGAAGCTCTTTCGGTCCTGCTGCAATGGTAGTTTCACGTGAGGAGATGAGGAGAGCTGTGGAAACCAGCAGTTGTGTAGCCCCTAGGGCTTGAAGCACAGGCCCTGGTGAGGATGGAAGGTTAGCTTGTTGCCATCAGATCACATCCACAGCTGGCACTTGCGGCCCCCTGCTGCCTCCCTTAAGGGTCTTGCCATCATTCTCTTCCAGAGAGAGACCTGGTTGGACTAGGTCTGATGAGAAACCTCCTGGACAGTGGGCTCTCCTGGGATCAGCCTCTGTGTGGTCACCTTAGGCTCAGGCTCCATCTCTGGTCCAGAGACTGTGTCCAGGGAAGAAGGTCATAGGGCATGAGGAGATCTTGGGGTAGAAACAAATTCATGGCCCTCGTCCCCAAAAATCATTGTAAGCATGACAGGTGTCAAAGGTCTCTGATTGCATCGGACAGTACAGACAGGGCTGGGTTCAGCCTGTGGCCAGGCGGAGTTAGTCAACTTGAAGAATGAAGCAAAGTTTGCTTTTTCCAAAAACAATACATGCTCATCCCAGAAAGTCTGAAAAATAAAGGAAAGCAAAAGAAAGAAAACAAAAAGTCATTCAGAGTACTATCATTCAGAGAAAATTAGAAGATAATTAGCATATTTCCTTCCAGTGTTTTTGGCTTGAATATTTTTATTCATATTTGTTATTAGATAGTTTGTCTAAATTATAATTTTCATTAATTTTTACCAAGAATAATATACATTTAAAAATTTTTTTTTCAGTTCTGGGTATCAGACCCAGGGACTCATGCATGTTAGGCAAGGGATCTATCACTGAGTTACAACCTCTATCACACATGTTGAATTTTAAAATATGAATTTAGAAAGGCTATAATATTATAGCCTTTTTTTTTTCTATCCTAGAGATTACACCCAGGGGAAACCCAGGGTGCTCTACCACTAATCCATGTCCCCAGCCCTTTTCATGTTTTTTAATAAAAAAAAAAATTGCAGTTCTGGAAATAGAACCCAGAGCTTTGTGCATGCCGGGCAAGTGCCCAACCACATCCAGCCTCCATCCCTTTAAAATTTTTTTTAAACATAATTGAGCTCTGTAGTATATAGTATTCTTAAAGTTAAAACTGATGTAAGCTGAGCATGATAGTACATGCCATGGTGGCTGGGGATGCTGAGACAGGAGGATCTCCAGTTCAAAGTTAGCCTCAGCAACAGCAAGGTGCTAAGCAACTCAATGAGACCTTGTCTCTAAAATACAAAATAGGGCTGGGTGTGTGGCTCAGTGTTTGAGTGCCCCTGAGTTTAGTCCCCAGTATCCCCCAAAAAACAAACAAAACACCCCAGAAAACTGATGTGGCAACATGCAGAAGTCCCAGATGACCTGTGATATGAACAGAGGCTTGATGACATATCTTATCCTGAGGATTTTCTTAGTCTTTATAGTTAGAAAATCAACAAATAAACAAAAGAAACATGAATGCATAAGTCATAAAAGCTGAGCAAAAGGTCAGTAATTTTTTCTTTTAAGTAAGGAAGTGGTTGAATGAGATTTTCTCTGAGAAACCCTGCCTGGGGTTAGTGTGGGCAGAAATGCAAAAAGACCAAAGCAGAGAGGTCATTCACAGGGAAGAGAAGACAAAGCCTGGACTGATGTAGTGGGGGATGGGAGAGAGAAGGGACCAGATGCAATTTGGGAACCATTTTTGTGATCTTGTTCTCTTAATTTGTTTTATTTATTTATTTATTGTACCAGGGATTGAACCCAGGGGCTCTTAACCACTAAGCCACATCCCCACTCCTCTTTGAAATTTTATTTAGAGACAGGGTCTCACTAAGTTGCTTTAGGAACTTGCTAAGTTGCTGAGGCTGGCTTTGAACTTGTGATCCTCCTGCCTCAGCCTTCCGAGCCTCTGGGATTACAGGCATGCCTTGTGCCCTGCTATTAATTTGTTTTTAAACACCTTTTTGATTTTTCTATTTCCTCCCTTATCAGCCTTCCTCCCACCCTGACTACTTGTCCACCACCACCATCAGGAACATATACACTCCTTAAACACTAGCAAACAAAATTTATTTTCACCAGTAAGATCCTTAATTTGATTTTTTTCGTTAGTTTATGATCCAAAATAATGATATTAAAATATTCCAAGATACTCTTGTAAATCTTTGTGTTTCTAGTACTACTGTCTCTGTGGGTAGACACACATGTCAACCCCTGTGTGGTCGCAGGCACTGATGGCCTGGCCACCTGAGATGCTGTGAAGAAAGCACCTGGCACAGTATCTGGCACATGAACTTGAACGTTTCACTTTCTCTGTTAAATCCCGGCCAGCCTCGTCTGTGATCCAGGACTAATGCCTTCTTTGAGTGAAATTCATTTGCACAGTTTCCAGCCTGCTTTGTGTTTTTAATCTTTATCACACACATCCTTTCCCATTGCTGGGCAGGGGGTTCCTAATCTTGGGACTGGAGCTCGGCCACACGTGCCTGCATTGTAAGAATGGGACTGGACAGCTGGGGTCTCTGCCTGGCCTGGGGCCTGCATCATCCCTGATGTGGCCATCATTTGCATGTGAAAATAATGTCTGGCTCACAAGTCTTCCGCCCAAACAACAGTCTCTTTCACCCTGAATACTGAGTCTAGGGATATGAAGGGAAATTTCTCCTGCTTCTCTGAGAATTTGTGTTACTTTTCTGAAAACATATGAAGTTTTTTTCTCCTTCCACCCCCGGGAGTAAACATAAGCATAATGATTTAGAAAAGTGGTTCATGAGCTGTTACCCTGCTCTTAATATTTTCAGACTTACTTGTAAGAGGCTATCAGGTGTTTATGTCAGATGTCCAGGTCTGCTGCTAGGTTAGAATCTCACAGTGCCCTTGTCAGAAATTCTTTACCAAATGGCCTAGATAAAATGTATTACTTTTTGAAACTCTAAATAGTGCATATTTCTGCTTGTAAGTAGAAAAAAAAGTAAAGTGGAATAATTAGGAGGAGAAAAAAGTTGTGGGTCAAGTCACATTGCTATACATGTCTTAAATTAAAGATTTGAAGGTGGTATAGAGACCAAAGAAGGTAACAATAGCTAATGTTTATTGACATTCTCAATGTGTCAGGCCCTGTGCTAAGTATCATACGTCTCATTTTATCTTTACAATACCCATAGGGTCCCTATGCAGTTATTGCTCCTTTGTTAAAGATTAGAAAAAGAGTCCAGAGAGGCTACCTTACCCAAGATCACATAGCTAATAAATCAGGCTGCCAGAATTTTATTTTATTTTTTTGGTACCAGGGATTGGGATCGAACCCAGGGGTGCTTAACCACTGAGCCACATCTCCAGTTCTTTCTTTCTTTATTATTTATTTATTTTGAGACAGAGTCTTACTTAGTTGCTTAGGGTCTCCCTAAGTGGCTGAGGCTGGCTTTGAACTCACGATCCTCTTGCCTCAGCCTCCCGAGCCTCTGGGATTACAGGTGTGTGCCATTGCTCTGGGCAGGGTTCCAGAATTTGAACCCTGTCTGACCTTGGGGTCTCTGTCCATCTTTCCATCAAGCTCACATGGTTGCTAACTGTGACAGCCCCAGTGCAATTTATTGGCTGAATTACAATACAAGCAGGGCAGGTAGCAAGTGGCATTTAAAACACACTTTTGAGAAGTTGCTAAGTAGTGTTGGAAAGGGGTCCTGTAGACACAGTGTTCTGCATCGCGAGAGGTGGTTCTGCACCAGCTCCACGGGTGATGTCGGGGGACTTCACCTTCTGTTTCCTCACCTGTGAGACAGGAGCCCTCTTCTAGCTCCTGTGTCCATTGCACAGCTCGGGGCAGAGCTTCATATGACACCCCTGCTTCACTCCTCGAACTTGTGCTTCCCAACACAGGAGATGTGCTCCAAGTGAAAAACACCAGGACATCCTCTTTGAGGAGAGTACCTCAATCGGGCCATCTTTCGGAATCTCTGAACATAACCAAAGATAGCACAGGGGACGGTAGAAAGGAACATGTGGCAGTTAAAGGGCTGGGTAGGCAACTAAGAGACTCCGCAGCCTGGGATGGTGAGGCACACAGAGCTGACCAAGCAACAAGGTCATTGTTTTCTGGGTCGCCACGCCTCAAGCACAGGACTCACCCCTTATTGCCTTTGTATCTGGCGTCTTAGAAAGCACCTGGCCCGAGGCTGGCCTGGTTACACTTCGCTGAGTGACTGGGAAATGAACCAGAGTGGATGAGGATCGTTGAGGCAGATGGACGCAGTCCTAGAAGACAGTCTGTGCGGCCTGTGTAGGTGTGATAAGCGCTGCAGAGAATGGAGCCAACACCAAGGGTCTGAGTGCAGTGGTCACCGACATGGGGTGGCGGCTGTGCAGGGAGCGTGACCACACAGGCACCTGTTCCTGCCTTTCTTTCCATCCACCCACTAAGATGTAGTCACTGAAGCCTTGGCCTTGGGGTGCCCGGAGTAGGCTCCAGGATGCCGTTGGGAGTAAGATGGTCATAGTCCCGGCCCTCATGAAATGGTAGGCTGAGTAGGAAGACCAGAGACAGTCACATGTGCTTTGTGATCAGCCCTGTCGAAACACATGCTCCTTGTTCCATGTGAGCAAGTCACTGAAACTGAGTGGGCTCTTTTGTCTAATGGAAAATGTACCTTCCAGGGCATTTTGTAAGGATTAGAAATAATGTCTGCCAGGCACCTGTAATCCCAACTATTCAGGAAGCTGAGGCAGGAATTTTGCAAACTTAAGGTTAGTCTTAGCAACTTAGACCTTGTCTCAAAATAAACAAAAAAGCATGACTTTTATCTTTCCTGCCTATGGAATAACATTTTATGTTGTTGGTTCTTGTTTTTTTTTTTTTTTTTTAAATTAGATGAGTTGAACATTACTTTAAACTCAGAGTGCCCTTGGGTTCAATCCCCCAGTACTGCTAAATAAATAAATAAATAAATAAACAAGTCAAATGCAGCTATTTTCCCCCCCAAGTTTTAGGAAGGTTCTCCGCCCTCCTCTTTCCCGCCCCCTTTCTCTCTAGCTGCTTTCCAGAAAATGAACACTCACTGGATATTGTAGAGAACAAGTTCTTGGTTTTATTATTTCAATGAGATTTCTCCTGCCTCTTTCTGGCTCTCATTAGACTGGCAGAAACCCAACTGTTAAGTTTCTTTTCTTTCTTTTTTTTTTTTTTTTGGGTGGTACTGGAGATCAAACTCAGGGTCTCACATATGGGAGGCAAGCATTCCACCACCAAGCTACATTCCCAGTCCTTTTTTATTTTATTTTGAGACAGAGTCTAAGTTGCTTAGACTGTTCTCAAACTTTTGATCTTTCAGCCTCAGCCTCGCAAGTGGCTGGGATTACAAGTCTATGCCACCATGCCTGACTAATGCTACACTTCTTAAGGTATGATATTTTATGATCCCAATATAAAGAAATTAAAAAACATTTAAAAGTGAATAAAATAATAAACTTGAACTGTAAATCTGTAATTGCTGCCTGAATGAACAGTATTTTAAACCTACACATGCCTTTTGTGATCATGGTATGACTCCTTCTGCACAGAACATTCTTAAGTTCCTCAAGCAATAAAGGGGCTTTAGTTATGGCCTAAAATAAAAAAAAACTCAAATATACATTTCTATGTTGTTTTTTTTTTTTTCAAATTTCTGCACGAAACAAAAGGAAAATCACTTTTTATTTTCTCTGCTCCAGAGACTTTGGGTCCTTCAGAACTCTGCTGTTCTGAATTCCTACAGCACAAACAAATCTGCTCAGTCAGTGTCAAAGAAGAAATACCAAAACTGGGATTTTAGTTCTGGCTCATTCCATGACCTTGGGGAAATAGCCTGTCTGAGCAGCAGCTTCCCCATCTGGTGGGGGTGTAGCTAGGGATAGGTACTTGTGCCCCAAAATTCTATCAATGAAGCAAATGTTGTTACTAAGCTTGAGTACACATATGATTCCCACCCTTAGTTTAATCTGGCAATTGGGGTATTTTTGCTTTGGCTGTTGTGGGTCTCCCAATCAGAGAGAAGCTTCTAGAGTAAGTAATTTTTTAAGAGTCGATAAGCCCCAGAAATTGCATTCAAGATTTTACGTGGATAAGTGTATTTTTCTAGGAGAAGCTCCAGAACTATTGCCAGATTTTCAAAGCCATCCTTGACCATGAAAGGGGAAAGATTAAGGATTCGAAGAGAGGAATTTTTAAAGATTAGAGCAGTGAAGAATCATAAACAAAGGTTCAGGTCTGGGTAAGGATTCCTGAACTTCTGAGGGAAGGACAAACCGTGATCTGGTGATCTCCTGCATTCCTCAAAAACAAACCTGCCTTCTCTGCTCGTCTCTTTCTGCCTCTCTCTCTCCTGCTTTATGGCTCTCTCTTTCTGGTCTTTTTCTTCTTTGTCCCTATCTCACCATCTTGTAATCTTCCTCACCATCCACCATCCACTTCCCCCTTATTGAGTCAGGAAAAGAAGCATGATTCTATCTTTTCTGCCTATGGAATAACACTTTATGTTGCTGGTTTATTTATTTTTTTTAATTAGATGAGTTGAACATTTAATTTTTCTCTGGTCAAGGGAGGAAATATTTTAAGCGTCCTGAATTTCCTGGCTTTTTGGATCTGGCCCCTGTTAGAAGGTTTTCTGCAGGCAGGGGTCTCCACTCATCCCTGCCTGGGGAAGCAGCCAGGAGTGGGTGTGCCTCAAGCCTCCCTCTTGTCCTGAGTTTGATTTTGATGAAGAAAGAATGGCCTATAGAATCTTAGACCCCTGACCCCAAGTCCCCACATCTACCCCACAACTGGGCCGTCTCCATTGGATTATTTTCATTTGCTGGATTTGGCTCTGGAGACCAGAGATAGGAACCACAGGCTGAGGAGGCTGCAGAGGAAGTGAGAACTGCCCAGTTTCTGTCCCTGCATCTGCTCCAGCTCTGTGGGCAGGAGGAGATTGGCTCCCTGGCCAGTGCTCCGGGGATGGATGCCTGGTGAATGAAGTCACTGTCTTGGGAGGGCTGTTTCACATCGCTAAGCCCTGAGCAGCTGGGAGTTCCCAGGGAGGTGAGGGTGACACCCTGAGGGATGGACTGCCATATCCTGCCAGTACTCCCCACCAGCTGCCCAGCCTTCCTTTCTTTGCACCTGGAAGGTGTCCTCTGGGTCTGAGAGTTTGCAGAGTGCTCCCTGGGTGACCACGGAAGGGCAAATGGTGACACTTTCAGGCATTTTGGGGATACATACCGAATTAGGATACTTGGTGGGTCTTGTGGGGCACAGGGCCAGGGGAGATGTGCCCTTACATCACTCACATTTGAGTGGGGAATGAGGGCAGCCAGCTGCACACCCAGGGAACCACGGCGCAACCCCGGGCCATGAGTGGGTGGGGCAGAGACCCCAGCTGAGGCCAGCTCTGTAGCACAGGAGCCTGGGGATGCTGGCCAGGTGGGGCGTGGGGTTTGTCACAGGTGGAGCTGGTGAGAGAGTGCTGCCTCCTGAGGGTTGGCAGCAGATGATGTCCAAGTCATACATTTGAAAGGTGAATAAAGTAACAAGGACCAGCCTACTTTTCTCCCCTGTACCCTCAATCTAGGACCAAGATGAGGCCAGTACTAGAGATGCCTGAGCTTGTGGCAGAAGGGGTTCCCCAGGCCTGCTCATCATCCAACTTATATGTCACTCTAGTTGTGGACCTTCATGCTCTTTGCAGACTGCAACACATAGACTCATCTTCAGAGATGCATTCTGGAGACACCGAGGCATTGCCTCAGGGTTAGCCTAATAACAGTGCCCACGTACCCACAGCCAGGCCAGTGCTAGGCAACAGGGCAGCCTCTGGAACACCTCCCTGGGGTGTGCATCTACGGGTAAACTTGTGGGCCACAGAGAGTTGGCAAGTGGCTGTAACTGCTGGTCTACTTTGAAAGATTGCATCATATTTACTATGGTTGTCAGAGTCGTGGCTTTGGAGTCAGACCCTTGGGATCAAATTCCAGCTTCGCTACAACTTTTTTGTCTGGACTTAATCAACCTCTCTTCCTGCTTTCCTCTTTTCTAAAAAAGCAAGTAATAATGCCTACCTTGCTATGTTGTCAAAGCATTAAACTAAAAGAAAAAAAAAAGGTTGTAAAAGAAAAAAAAGGTCATGGCTGGCACAAAGTAAGTGCTTAATAAATGATTATTGTTGTTGTTAGCATTGTTTGTCCTGAAAGCTAGGTCTCTGGAGGTCCCTGGTTTATACTTTTCAGATAGTGTTTCAAGCCAGGTGCAGTGATACATACCTATAATCCCAGCAGCTCAGAGGTAAGGTAGGAGGATAGCGAGTTCAAAGCCATCCTCAGCAACTTAGCAAGGCCCTAAGCAACTCAGCAAGACCTTGTCTCTAATAAGATACAAAAAAGGGCTGGGAATGTGGTCAATGGTTAAGTGCCTCTGGGTTTAATCCTTGGTACAAAAAAAAAAAAAGATATTTTAAGCTTCAAGATCTGGGATCTTGTTAAAATGAAAATTCCAATTCTGCAGGTGGGCAAAGGAGGGAGAGGAGAGAGCTGAGATTCTGCATATCTAGCAAGCTTTCAGGTGTTGCTGATGCTGCTGGTCCCAAGACCAGACTTTGCATTACAATGAAGGTTCCAGGCCAGGGAAAGGCGCATCCTCCTTCCTTCTCCCTCCGTGTTCCCCTCCTGATGCTCTCCAGGGCAGGGTCATCAGAACACTTCCTGCTATTTTAGCAAGTATTCCAGGACAACTGGTGTGAGCTGGAATGGTCCCACCAGGATTTATGGTCTCCTTGCCCTTGGAGCACCCCAGCGATGGCACTCATTTTGGGATGAGGAGGAGATCCAGAAATCCAGGAGGAGGAGGGAACTTGTTTCTGACCTTGAGAGTCCTCATCTGATGGGAGACATCTCCTCACTCCCTTGAGCACCTGCAGCAAAGCCACAGGGAGGCTTGTAAAGGAATAACAGGGCACAGACAGGTGTATCTCTGGTTTCCTCCTTTGAGAACCAGAGGCGTGGTGAAATCAGAGCCAGTAGGGCCAGTACTGGCCCAGGGCAGCCCAGGTTAAAGGCATGCTCCTTCAAGGCCAGGTCCCACTTACTGGAACCCCCTGTCAAATGCTGCTCTCAGGCCTCAGGTCCTAATAGCCATGAACGTTTTAAAAGTGGGAACATGTACTCCAAGAGGGACTGGGCGACTTGGCTGACATTTTTTGTGGGAGTTGGGCATGGTTTAGAGAGACACCCAAATCTGTGCTTCTTGACTGCTTTCCTGCAAGTCCTCTCTCCTTCACCCCTGAATAAAACCCCATGGGAATATAAGCCAAAGAATTTTCTCTCTGATATGCAGATGCTAACACACAATCGGGGTGTGAGGGCAGGGGAGGGAAGAATAGAAGTTCATTGGACTAGCCAAATGGGAATAAAGGGAAGGGAGCCGGGATGGAATAGGAAAGACAATAGAATGAATCGGACGTGACTTTCCTATGTTCATATATGAATACACGATCAGTGTAACTCCACATCATGTACAACCCCAAGAATGGGAAGTTATACTTATGTCTGTATGATATGTCAAAATAGATTCTATTGTCATGTATAACTAAAAAGAACAAATAAAAAATTTTAAAAAAAGGACATTAGCAAAGGGAGTCTTCCTTGCCTTTTGCTTAAACTTCTGAGCACACATGCTCTCTGTTCTAATCTGCCCTGAGCAGCCTCTGGTCAAGTGGCTCACAGTCCTGCCTAGAGCTGGAGTAGCTCCAGCTGCTCCCACGGAGCAGGAGCAAGCCCCAGTCTGTGGTGGAGAGAAGCATCTGGAGGCTGTGGTTCTGCCCTTCACTTTCCCAAAGGCCTTGGTTAGGAAGTGCCTCCATTCCCTCTTTCCACATCTGTGAAGCAAGGAGGAGTCAGGCTGCAGGATGGGGCTCCTGAGGGAGCATTATTCAAAGAAATAAATAGCTTGTTTATTTATTGTTAATTGTAATCAAAACTGCAACATCTAGTTTGCCGTTTTAACCTAACTGTACAATTCAGTGGGACTAATCACATCCACACTATTGTGTAACCATTACCATCACAGGCTTCCAAAAGCTTTCTCTTACAAAAACTCTGTATTAAGCAATAACTCCTCATTCCTCTCCCTGCCCTGCAACCTCTCTTCTACTTTCTGTCCTGTGAATTTGTCTATTCTAGATTGTTCATATAAACAAAATTATACAATATTTGTCATTTCACATCTGGCTCTTTAGTTAGCATAATATTTTCAAAGTTCATCTGTGTTGTAGCATATGTCAGAGCGTCATTCCTTTTTATGGCTGAATCATATTTCGTTGTCTAAATGAGGCACATTTCTGCA
This sequence comes from Marmota marmota marmota, assembly GCF_001458135.2. Taxonomy (NCBI): domain Eukaryota; kingdom Metazoa; phylum Chordata; class Mammalia; order Rodentia; family Sciuridae; genus Marmota; species Marmota marmota. Next base: position 3,405,378 of record NW_026000240.1, read on the forward strand.
TACTCCTTCATTATTGATGGATATGAGTTTCTCATTGTTTATTAGTAAAAATGTTTTATTTTTGCAAATCCCTTGGGGCTAGGCACTGGAGACACCCCAGGAAATAGACAGCAAAGTCCCTGCACTCATGTGGCTCATAGTCTGGTAGAAAAACAGGCCAGTTGCCAGGCAGTTACAACAGAGATGAGTGGCATCTGAAGGCCTGTGGGGACTCACAGAACATGTTGGATGTGGGCTTGTGCTCACTGAGTTCTGCACTTGCATGACCAACTGCTAATTTTGTGGTGTAGGGGGCTCCTTTCTTGGGCCTCAACCTTCCCATCTGTACAATGAATTTGAGGCTAACGTTCTAGGGCTCTATGGCACTGGATCTTTAGCTACAGCTCTTCGGCACGTGTGTGTGTGTGTGTGTGTGTGTGTGTGTGTGTGTGTGTTTTGCTGGGGATGGAATGCCGGCCCTGTGCATGCTATTACTCTACCAATGAGTTACACCTCAAGCCCCAGCCATGGGATTCCAATACAGCTTCTGCTTTCCACCTCAACTTCTGAGCACACTTGGGTAGAACTTGGTTTGGAGGGAGAGCTTCTCATGGCTGTAGAACTGAGTGGTGGTAGTGAGGCATTTGAGTATTTTCAGCTGGGTGCTTGCCAGAAGGGTGCTTGGCAGGAGGGTGCTTGGCAGGAGGGTGTTGATGCTGCCTCCTCCATCTGCCCCTTCCTCAGCTGTCTGCCAGGCAAGGATGGGGCAGGGGAGTGGGCTCCCAGGTCAGAACTCCTGGCTAGTGTGGAGTGGTGCAGGGGCAGCCAATTTGGGAGGGGGAGACAAGTTGGGTTAGGATTATTTGGGGGGGGGGTGTCAGGGTCAGGAGTTTAAGCATGGGAAGAGGGATGCCAGAGGCAGGGACAGCCAGAAGGAGTAAGTGGTGGCTGGGAGGAACCCACAGTCAGGGTGGAGACTTCCTGTCAAAACAGCCCCTTATCCTGGCGGGAGAGTGCATTCCTTTCCCCTAGGAGATAAGAAGGCCAGATTTCCCGTCCTCAGGGTTCCTTTGAGCTGAGAGTTGTGCAGAGGAGGCCTGTAGGGGCCTCTGGTCCTGGGCAAGGTGAGGCCTCTCTAGTCCCCTGTGCACACCCCCCCCCCACCACCGCTTCAAAGCTCCTGCCACCTGCCCCCAAGACTCCTTGTATCCCTGGGCTAGCACCAAACCAGCAGTGATCGCACAAGGTTCCAATCCTTGTCACCTCTCATGCCTCAGTTTCTTTACCTGAAAAAAAAAAAAAGCAGCTGTTTTGTAGGGATTTGAGGTTTGTATGTGCTGATTCTGGGGACAGCTTTCAGGACAATATCTGGCATAATCTTTTTCAGCCTAAGTGACCATCATTATCCTCACTCCGAGATGCCTGGGGCCAGGGTGAACCCTGGGTGCCCACCCAAGTCAGGCTTTTTTCCCAAGTCACTTCTTTCTATGGTAGACCTTTCTAGGTAGAACTCTCTCCTCATCTCAACTTACTGATCTCAAGGCCATGGTAAGAGAGGTTCATCAAGCATTCAAAATAGAGCCCATGTTAGCAGAGGAAATTGTTGATGGGATATTAGAAGCCATTCTCCATGAGGCAATGGCTTACCTTCCTCTCCACAACCAAGAAGTCCTCTGCTCAGAAAGAACCCCAGAGCTGCCCTCCTGGGCTGGAGGGGTTGGCAGGAGCCCCTTCTTTTGTTGGACAGCCGCTTCCCTCCCTAGCCAGAGGGGCTGTCCTGACATCCCCCTACCCTGGCTGTCCAGCACTGGGGGCTTTTCTAGCTGTTTCCTGACAGCCTACCCTCCCACAGGGTGGAGGCCTTCCCCAGAGCCAGGCAAGGCTCCAGGCTGCTCCTCCCTGGGCGGTCTGGGTGGAACTTCCAGGACCTCTGTGCAGCCTGGCCCCACTTCACATTTCCCTGCTGGCCACTGCTGGAGGGCCCAGCCCTCTGCGTATTTTCTCTTTGGGTGGGGGTTCAGGCCTGGAAACCCTGCTCACATCCTCTCCCCACCCTCTGTTTGGAAGACCAGAGTCGCCAGGGCTGAAGTCAGAGAGGAGATTGTAGTCTGGTAGAAACTCCAACTGCCCAGGACTCTTTGGGGGCTTCTTCCAAACCTGTCATGATTTCATCTTCCTTCTCTCCAGGCCACGATCAGTACAGTTTAAATCAATACAACCAGATTCAGCTCCATCTCAAAACACTTTTATCAATCATTTATAGTTGTACCAGGATTATTATAACCCAGTTCAAGGGGAGAGTCCTGCAAATTGGATTTCGTACTATCTGTACTCCACACTGGACTCTAAATTGGGGTCATTCTTCCACTTTTGACTTCCCCATGCCTTTTGAACAACTGACTGCCAACTCTGCGCTCCAGTTTTCTCAGTTGTTAAAATGGCCCAACGAACTAGACTATAGGTGCCTTCGCTCCCTCCCCTCTCTTTAATCTCTCATTGTCTGCACTAATGGAAGACTCCGTAGACTTTGGTTTTCTAAAACACCAGAAAATGAAAACATGTAAGGCCTGATGGCAGTGACTCTAATTGTTTTTTTCATTAATATATGAAAACGTGGATGTAAGCTTGTTTCATGGTTCTGAAACAGGTATTATATTAACAGAATAGAGGAGGGGAAGCAGACATGGTCTGGAATCTGGTTTGGGTTTTTACATTTGCCATTGGAAATTGTTTGTGCTTTTGAATGATGTGTCCTGAGTCTTAAGAATGGGCATCTGATTAGGCAGCTCTCAGAAATAGAAGGATTCTAGTTGGTCACTGGGGCATATGCCTATAATCCCAGCGATTTGAGAGACTAAGGCAGGACGATTGCAAATTTGAGACTAGCCTGAGTAATTTAGGGAGACCCTATATCAAAATTAAAAAGAATAATAAGGGCTGGAGGTATAGCTCAGTGGTAGAATGCCCCTGGGTTCAATCCCTAGTACTGCCAAAGAAGAAGAAGAAGAAGAAGAAGAAGAAGAAGAAGAAGAAGAAGAAGAAGAAGAAGTAGTAGTAGTAGTAGTAGTAGTAGTAGTAGTAGTAGAGGATTCTAAAAACATCTGCCACTGAGAGTATGAGTCTGGCACCACCTGGGAGCTCCTTAGGAATGCAGAGTGTCAAGAGGAAAGGGCACCCACTGTAAGTCTGTGGTAAGACCAGGGCCCCAACCCAGGGGTCCTAACTTCTGGTCTTGCCATGGTTCTTTCCTTCTTCTCAGAGATCTTCAGGGATCTTGTGCTGAGTAGAGGTCACCGTGCCCTATACCCAAAGAGGAGAAGCGTAACTGAGACTTCTCCCAAATCCATGGACTCTCTTTCTGCTGGGCTCCTTCCTGATAACCTCTGACTATCTCACCCTTTGCACCTCCAGGAACCAACGCCAAAGCCCATAGGAAAAACTCCACCTGCGAGTCTAGGCAGACGGGGTATGCAGGTTCACTTGCCCCTCTCTGTTCATCTTCGTCTTCTAAGGTTGGGCAGTAGCTGAGTAAGTGTCAGCTGCTTGGGCAGAACTCTTGTGGGTGGCTTACATGGCTCTCTCCCTGTCTACCCTGGTCCTACTCTGTCAGGCTATTTCAGATTTGCTGCAGATCTCTGTTCCTATGCTGCAGTATCTCGGAGTGGTCCAGGTAGTAAAAGATGCTGGCAGGCCCTCCCGGATTCCCGTCCAGCTCTACCACGAGGGGGGCCTCAGGAGGAGTCCACGTGAGGCCCAGTGCCTGGCCATTGTGGAAGGCCCTGTCTCTGTTCCAGGAGCCCACGCTGTACTGTACTTCCTGCTCCTTTGAGGATCTGCAGCCAGCTCGCTCTGTGGCCTTCCCCTGCCCTGACAGCTCCCTGGCTCCCCTCCCCTAAGGCGTTGTTTTGGTGCCTGTGTCCCTTCCCAGAACCTCGGCCTCTCCTTTCCTTTTCCTTGCATAGTTGCTCTTCCTGTGATCTCCCAGGCCCCACCCTCACTTCAGTCTGGACCAGGCCCCCTCCCTCCCTTCCTCTCTCCGGACCCTTCCTCCACTCTTTCTATTCCTGGTTGGACCAGCCTCTCCCATTGTCTGTTCCCAGGAAAGGGCTGTCTGGCTGGTCAGTGGTCATGGGGGCTGTGGGGGGAGCTGAGCCCAGAAGAAAGCCAGCGCTGCCGGAAGCCCCTGCCCTCAGCCGCAGCCCACAGTGCCAGCATCATTTTTAGAAATCTTGCTTTCTAAGTTAGTCAATAGTAGCAACCCCACACCCACAATGGGGGTGGACTTTCTCACTGTCTCTACTAATTTCAGCAGCTTCTCCGCCCCCACAGTGGGGAGTGACGCGGTGTGCAGACCACAGGTGCTGCAGGGAGTTTCCCAGTAGCCACTTTAGCAGGGTGGCCAGGTCTCTGATCTTTGGAGGCCTTGGGACCCCACTTAGCCCTGCCAGAGCTACTCTTTGTCATCAGTTGTGACCAGAGCTGATCTCTTTTGCCCAGAGTGGGGTGCTCCTGGGAGCCGAGGGTGATCCCCAAGAACTGCAGCCCACTGACAGCATCATAAGAAGCTGAAGTGACGAGAATTCTAGGAGGTAGAGGTCAAATCTCCCTGCGTGCAGACCTGCCAGGCTTTCCCTCTGCCTGTTCCTGCCTGGGTGTTGTGGTGATTTTCTCTCTCTCTGCCTGTTCTGTTTTTGTTCTGCCTAAAAGCACACAGCTCAAATGGGACCAGGGTATTTTTATTCTGTGGATACAGAAGCAGATGTTCAGGTCAAGCCCAGATACATTCATATGCAGCAGCTGCAGGTTCTGGGCATCCCAGGCCTTTCAGAGCTGAAGGATGTCTGCTGCAGGACCCCAGCCCAGTGACCTGGTTTCTCTAGCAGAGGAACGTAAAGGCCCACTGAGGCAGAGATACTTTGAGGTCAAGAAACAAGCTTTGGTTGGGTGCAGTGGCACGTGCCTGTAATCCCAGCTGCTCAGGAGGCTGAGGCAGAAGAGTGGCAAGTTTGAGGTCAGTTTGGGGGTATTTAATGAGACTCTGTCTCAAAATTATATTTTTAAAAAGGAGCTGGGGGTGGAACTTGGTGGTAAGAGTGCTTGCCTATCATGTATGAGTCTCTGAGTTCAATCCCTAGTACTGAAAAAAAAAAAAGAGAAAGAAAAAGAAAAGAACAAGTTTTAGAATCTCAGGGAAACAACTCTGCAATAAATTACAGACTGTATGGTGGTGGAAAGCTTTAAATTCAGACAGACCTGGAGTCCAGGGGAGGCTGTGCCTCCTCCAAGCTGCACAAGCCCCAGCCCATCACCCACTCTTGAGCTTGTGGTGTTCTACAGGATAGGGCTCTGCCTACCCCCTCCCCCCCCCAGATGGCACAGAGGGAGAGGCCCTAAGCTCTGGGGGCATTTCCAGGGGCTGAAGGGGAACCTGTCTGACATTCATCTCTCCCTGAGGGAGGTGAGTGCCAGGGCCTAGGGTTCATCTCCTGGAGAGAAATGCCTGGTCCTCAGACCAGGGAGAGGCAGTGGGTGACGTACAGGCAGATCTGACTCTGTACCCTTGTAGGAGTCTTCCCCTTCCTGAGCCTTGGTTTTCTGACCTTTTCAATCTTGCAGCGCAGTTGTGAAGATTGAGATGATGATGTCAGTACTTAGTGCCTAGTGACTGGCCAACAGGAAGTGTTCCATAAATGGCTGGGCAGCATTATTTTCAAAAGCAAGATTGCCCTGTGATGTCCTTGGGGTCACCTGTACCATCTCTGTGCTCAAGACTCTCCTCATTGCCTGGCAGGGACTATAGTATGAAACATCACTCCTGGGCTGCTGTCCACTCTGAGGTGGGGCTCATTGGCAGGCAGGGCTTGGGAAGTTGTAGATGCCAACAGGGCCTGTCAGGATAGTCCCAGGTAGAAGGAGAGGCCCTGAAGTAGCAGGGATGAACCCAGAAGGTTCAGGGATCTAGGCCTCTCCAGACTGTATGCCAAAGGTAGTGTAGATGGAGACAGGGGCCACAGCTTTCAGACTCTCAAAGGGGGCCATGAGGAAAATAATTAGGAACTTTGGTCTGGATGTCAGCAAGTCAGACATTCAGAGCTCTTGTGGGAGGGCACGGCAAATGAGGTGTGCCTCAGTCCTACACCCTGGCACTGGGGGTGAACCGTCGCCCTCCCACCATCCGTCCGCTGGCCACTACCAGCCAGTAACAGCAACAGTGCCCTGCCTGGGCACATGCTCTGCCTGAGCTCCAGGTCTGGTGGGACCACCAGGCTTGGGGTATGGGAGACAGACTTGGGCCCAGCAGGTAGAATGGGGATCAGTAGGGCAAGCCTCCATGGGGCTTAGCTCAGGACTGGGGGTCTTGAGGTAGAATAGTGATGGGGGTGGGTGAAAATCCTAAAGACCTGAGAAGATGAGGGCAGAGGAAAGGAGGCCAGCCGCAGGGGCTCCTTCTCATCCATGGGAGAGATGGACCATCAGGTCTAATGCCTTGCCCTGGGGCGCTTAGTCAAAACACAAACCCCAAATTCTGGTCTCAAGAGTTCCCTGCAGAGTTCCCCTCAAATCCTTATTCAGAGGCCTCAGACTGTCTTGGAGGTATGACTGTGCGTTCCTTTTCTTCTTTCTTTTTAATTTTATTTGTCCTTTCTTGCTTATGTTTTTCTTTTTCTTTTGGTACCAAGGATTGAACCTAGAGGTGCTCAATGACTGAGCTACATCCCCAGCCCTTTTTATTTTTTGAGACAAGGTCTCACGGAGTTGCTTAGGGCTTCACTAAGTTGCTGAGGCTAACTTTGAACTCATACTCCTCCTGCCTCAGCCTCCTGACCCCCTGGGCATCATTGTGCCTGGCTATTGCTTATGTTTTTCTCATAAATCACTCAAATTATTTTGGGAAGCAGGAAGAGTACAAATTGAAAGGAAGGGGGGAAAAAAAGAAAGCTAGTTGTATATCAGATGGCTCCCTGGAGACAGCAGACTCTCAGTTGTGAAACAACTTTTAATGATTCTTTTGTTTGTTTTCCTAAAAGATCATTATTTTTGATAATTAAAGTAAGCATTTTAAAAATATGGAAATTTTGTAGAAATAAGATACAAAAAAAAAGAATTTCCCTCAATTATTTGTATAATCACAGTATTTAAGCATGTTTCCTTTGAGACTTTTCTTACATGTATAAATTAAAACTTTTTTTTTGTATTTATACCATAACTGGTATACAGTTTTCTTTTAACATAGATAGTTCTCTTCGGTACTAAAATCTCTTTATAAATATCTAAAATACCTCAGTCTTCCATAGTTAGACATTTAGACCCTCCCCCAATTTTACATTATCATAAATAAAACACTGACACAGATCCTTGTCCACAGATTTCTTTTCCAAGTTAAGATTATTTTCCAAGTAGGCAGAGAACTAAACCTGGATCCAGTTCAGAGAGGGCTGGGCCAGTAAGAGTGTGCGTGCTTTTGAGTGTCAGTATGCGTGTGTTTGGGTGTGTCCTTCTGAGTGTGTGTCTGTAAATGCTCGGGTGTCAGTGTATGTTTGTGAGTGTGTGCTTGTGAGTATGTCAGAGCTGCATTCCTGGTTGACCCTGCAGGAGAGGGCAACTGAGGCAGGCCTTCTCCCCAACCCATTTTCTCAGCCTGTGGATCTTTTTTTTTTTTTTTTAATTTTTTATTGTTGGTTGTTCAAAACATTACAAATTTCTTGACATATCATATTCCACACTTTGATTCAAGTGGGTTATGAACTCCCACCTTCACCCCATACACAGATTGCAGAATCACATCAGTTACACATCCATTGATTTACATATTGCCATACTAGTGTCTGTTGTGCTCCGATGCCTTTCCCATCCTCCACCATCCCCCCTCCCCACCTCTCCCCTCCCCTCCCCTCCTCTCTCTCTACCCCCTCCACTGTATAACCCTGAGGGTCTCCTTCCATTTCCATGCAATTTCCCTTCTCTCTCCCTTTCCCTCCCACCTCTCATCCC
>NW_026000240.1:3413658-3420284 GCF_001458135.2 Marmota marmota marmota
GCCTGTTTTGGTACCAGTACCATGCTGTTTTTGTTACTATTGCTCTGTAGTATAGTTTGAAGTCTGGTATCGCTATACCGCCTGATTCACACTTCCTGCTTAGCATTGTTTTTGCTATTCTGGGTCTTTTATTTTTCCATATGAATTTCATGATTGCTTTCTCTATTTCTACAAGAAATGCCGTTGGGATTTTGATTGGCATTGCATGAAACCTATAGAGAACTTTTGGTAATATCGCCATTTTGATGATGTTAGCCTGTGGATCTTGTTGGAGTAGAAACACCTGGGTCTAAAATCCCTCTGAACCTTCAGGTAGAGCAGAGCAAAGCCCTCAGGCCTGTGATCAGATATTCCCCTGCATCAGGGCCCCTGTGGGACAGCAGAGGTGAGTGGCACCTGATGCAGTGTTTATGTGCTGCAGGCTGGCCGGCCTGCCCAGCTGCACAGGCTCTGCTCAGATGCGCTGGGACCGAGCTGAATCCCAGGACAGGCTGGGCTGGTTTTCTCCTCAGAAAGACTAGCCGGTGGGGTCAGCCAGCGGATAAGCTAAAGTTAACTTAGCTCTTATTGCGTTTTGTTAATGAGGGGCGGGCCAGCTGCGAAGATGCCAAATCATTCAGAAACGTTGTGCAGAGCTTGAGATTTAATATGTCAGAGCAAATCCTGTATTCAGGCAAAAGAAAGCAATTGACAATGATTTTAAGTCCTGACTGGGCTCCCTTGAGTCCCTTGTGCTTCACTGAGCTTTCATTTTATTATTTTTTTGAAAAATATTTTTCCAATGAAGTTATGACTCTTGGAAGCTGGGGGAAGCACAGGCGACCTCATTGGACTGGTCAGAGTCGCGGGAGATCTCATGGTGGGAAGCTCAGGTCTAGCCAAGCTCTGAGTGGGTGGAGGACCGGGTTCATAGGGGGTTCTGTGACCAGGGCTGTCAGGTGGCTGAATACCTGTCCTCTGTGATTGTAGGGGCTGAGGGAAAAGGAGCAGAAATTGCCTTCCCTGGGCATCAGTCAACAGGAACAAACCGTCTCATTCTCAGAGACGAGATTCAAAGGCAGAGCTGAATATCCTGGGTGTTCCTGAGCCAAGATCACTTGACTTGTAGCTTGAAATTCCAAAGCCTGCTAGCGCATTCATAGAGGCTGTTCAAAGTGACCTCCTTTGACAGAAGCAAAGCACCCATAGGATTGAAGTCACTTGAAAAACTTTGTTAAGGTCACTGGGCAAACATATTTAAAACACTTTAAAGAATTCATATTTGAGATGTTCCTGCTATAAAGTAGTCTCTGAGCAAGTCTAACAGAAAGCTTGGGCCCATAGCTGAGAGCTCAGACTGAAAAGTTCTTTTTTATGTGCTGCCTGTTGGCAACCTACCTACTGTGCACTGGGCACAGCGCTGGGCTCTGGGGGAAGGGGATGCAAAGACTGGATTTTTCACCTATAGTCTTAGTGCTAAGAGCAGGTGAGGGCGAGAATCCATTCTGATCAGGGCAAGGCCATAAAGTAATGCCTGAGCTGCACTTGAAGAACGAACACAATAGTGATGTTCACAGAGAAGGGTCTGGAAGGCAGGGGACGTGGCCTGAACAGAGGCATAGGATGGTACCAGTAGTGCCCCTGGGAAAATGGATTGTTGGGGAACTGAAAAGGCAGAGGATGGAGAGGATATGGTGGGCTGTTGCCAGGTGATTAAGAACTTTGATATTCATCTTAAGGAGTGTGGACTTTGTGTAGCTCATAATGACCCACGGGAGCTTTATGAGCAGGGAGGTAACTTGTAAACATCAAGTGATTTTTTTTCAGTGAAAAGCAAACTCATAAATATACGTTCATTGAAAGTTACTCCAGCTATGGGCTCTGGTTGTGACTCAGTGGTAGAGCACTTGCCTAGCATGTGTGAGGCACTGGGTTCAATTCTCAGCACCACATATAAATAAATAAAATAAATAAAGGTTCATTGACAACTAAAAAATACTTTAAAAAAAAGAAAGAAAGATATTCCAGCTATACCGAAGTCTGTGAAGCAAGAGATGAAAATTCCTCCTCCCCAGAGGTAACCACTGTTCTGACTTAGGATGTCATTTCACCCTGTGTATCTATAGATATAAGTACACAAAAGCCAACCCTGTGACAGGAAGGGAGATGGAACTATCAGACCTTCTCCAAATTCCCCCATTTCTTCCTCTCCTCTCTCTTTCACACACAAAACCCTACTTAGAGGCTGTTCAAAGTGACCTCCTTTGACAGAAGCAAAGCACCCATAGGATTGAAGTCACTTGAAAAACTTTGTTAAGGTCACTGGGCAAACATATTTAAAACACTTTAAAGAATTCATATTTGAGATGTTCCTGCTATAAAGTAGTCTCTGAGCAAGTCTAACAGAAAGCTTGGGCCCATAGCTGAGAGCTCAGACTGAAAAGTTCTTTTTTATGTGAAGTAGTATATAAAATACTACTGTAACCAAAGGGTATATGTGTCTTGTCACGCGGTTCATTTTGTGTTCCTTTGTGTTATTTCAGAGCATGGTTTTGTTGGATACTCACCAGAACTACTACAGAACAACACTCTGCCAGATTACAGTCCCGGGGAGACCTTTTTCACTGTGTTTGGGGTGTTCTTCCCAGCAGCTACAGGTATTACCATTTGGATTCTTTTTCACTCACACATTAGGAGCGTATATGCTTGGTTCCCAAAATTCAGTGTCAGAACTGTCCTGCCTGCACATGCTCTTAAGATGTATATCTGACTTTAGAGATGGCATTGGCTTTGACTAAGAATCTATTATTATAACAATTCATTTACTTGCTCATAATTTCTGAAGGACTCAGCATGATTTTATCCTCCTTAGCCCTTATACTCATATATTGATAACTCTTGGCCAAATTAACAGAGAGCCTCTATTTATCTTAGGGCTGAGTAGGATGGATTCCTCAGCATGACAGGCTCCCCTCCTCATACCTGGAAGGAGTGCATACTTGGTTTAGAAGCTCTTCCTACCCCCTCCTTTCCCATTGCAGATTCTTCCAGGGGGCCTGGGTGTGTAAGATCCCGCAGGCAGTGAATGAATCTCGTCACTTGGACCGATCCCCACTTTCCTACTCTTCAGTAGCCATGGAGCAGCGTTCTAATTTGAAGGTCCCTGGAGATTGCTTGTCTTGTGCTTTGCATCCCTGGCCTGGAAGGCAGTAAACTAACACGTTGACAGGTGACCCACAGGAGATATGTTCAGGGACTGGGCTTGTCCCCAGGGCACAGACTCAGAGGAACATGTCACTCCCTATCTAGCTAGTGTTGTGAGCTGGAGGGTGGCTGCGGCTTTCTCCTTGTCTTCCGCCCTGTCTCCCTCTACCTTCCTATGGGTGCCATATCCCTGCTCATTACCCTCTCCCCAAATAGAAAGAAGAAGCTACTAGAATGTTTAAGATGAAAAAGGCAGTACATATGTCAAAAATGTGGAGACACTGGAACCCTCATCCACCACTCATGGGATGCAAATGGTGCTACCACTTTGGAAAACAGTGACAGTTTCTTAACAAGTAGACACACACACACCCAGCATGTCACCCCTGCTTATGTACTGCAGAGGACTGAGAAAGCATGTGTTCATATGAAGACTTGTCTGTGAAAGTTCAAAGCAGTTCAATTTGTAATAGTCCCCAAATGAGAGCAGCTTGAATATTCATCAACAGATGAACAGTTAAGTCTCAGTACAGCCACACAGCAGGAAACTATTTAACAATAAAAATGAATGAATTATTTACACACACAACAAATATATGAGTCCAAAACCATTATGATGAGTGAAAGAAGTCAGACCCCTCAAAAAATACCTAAAAAGATAAAATTAGATGATCAAATTCTAGAAAATGCAAGCTCTAGTAACAGCAAGCCGATCAGTAGGTGCCTGGAAATGAGATTTAGGGAGCAAGAGGGAAGGATTATTAAGGGGCAGGAAGAAATTTCAGGGGATGAAAAATGCATTTCTGATTAGATGATGGTTTCACAGGTCTCCCCAAATGGGAATATTCATCAATAGATTAACAGTTAAACAAAACTTTTCAAATTGTTAAATTTAAAACATATGTACCCAAGCACCGTGGTGCACACTTGTAATCCCAGCCACTCAGGAGGCTGAGGCAGGAGGTTCACAAGTTCTAGTCCAGTCAGGGCAACTTAGCAAGGCTCTGTCTCAAAAAAAAAAAAAAAAAGGTTGCGAATGTAGTTCATTGGTAGAGCACCCCTAGGTTCAATCCCTAGTACCACAAAAACAAACAAACAAAACAAAATCACATATGCGGTTTATTGCATGTTAATTATTCCTCAATAAAGATGTTAAAATGAAAAAAAATGACTTTATTCACCTTTTCTAAATTTCACTTTTCCAAAGCCCTTTTCTCTCCTTTTTACAGCCTGCTTCCCTTTTCCTAACCTCTCCTCTACTCCCTCACTCTCTCCTTTTGGAATTCCAGGTCTGTCTCTCCAGAGAGATGGGTCTTTTCCCACCACTGAATTCCCTGTTAGAATCTTTAGTGGACATTCTTGATTTCTTGCTTTATTTGACTCCTGAGGAGTAATCCACTTCCTGTTCCTTTCTCTTGCCTTATATTTCCTACTGTTTACTGCCTGTGTGAATTCATCCTCTTTTGCCTGCCCATTAAATGCTACTGAGATTCATTCTTTTCTTTCTCTACTGTTTTCCTTGGAATCTCATCCCTGCCCATTATTCAGTGATCAGCCCCAGCGCTGATGACTCCCACATTCACATCTCTAGCCTAGACTTGTCCTTGAAGGTTCCCATTATTTATTCATTGTTTATTATGTATGATAGTTCTCATTATTTATTCAGGTTCCCATTATTTACTCATTATTTATTATATGTGACATCTTCTTTTGGCTATCTTGGACCCAACAAGTTCAAAACGAAACTCATCCCACCTGCCTCCAAGTGACTCTTTACCCGTATTTCTGGTCTCAGTGAATGGTGTCTCTGTGTAGTTGATTGCTCATGAGAGTAAGGGGAGTTCTTGGTGATTCTTCCCTCTTTCTCCCAGTATTCTCCAATACTGTCAGTTTTACCTCCTAAATATCATGGATTTTCTCTTCTCTTCCTCTCTGCCATCTGACCAGTCTGGTCCAAGCTTCATCTCTCACTTGGATCGTTGCTTGACATTCCTTGTTCATGGAAATGAGCCTGAAACTAAGGCTCAGTAGTGACAGGTCCTGGTGCACAAACCCACATTTGCTGGATAGAGTGACTGTAAACCTTTATCCTGCCAGGAAGACTTAAAACTAATGTCAGTCCTTCATGACACCTTCTCCTGGCCTTGCCTTGTTTGCATCCATTCAGGGTCTTGGGGTCCTACACTGTACCAAGGGATATTGGAATCTCTGGCTCTTCCCCATCTGTGTACATCTGTGTGCCAGGCCTTCAGGTTGATGCTGCCTCTGCACCACTTTTGGGAACTAGAAATCTGCTGACCTTGGGGACCCTGTCCTCTAGGTACTTCCCAGACTGACCTTTCTGAGGTCTTGCTAAATCTCCCCCAGTGCTGCCAGGGAATGGGAACAAAGTCCCCATTTCTTCAGAACCTCTGGGCTTCTCTTTCCTTGTCCAGGGACACGTCTGCCCAGGGACAGCTACATGGGAATTGATTGATGCAGTCACACTGGGCCCCATGTTTAAGGCTTTGCAATTGCTGTTTTTTTTTTTTTTTTTTATCAAGGGATCCTGGAATTTTTGTTTTGGCTGAGCCCCATATACCATGTGGAAATTCCTGTTCTTGTCCCCCACGCTGTCCCAGCCATTTGCCTGGTTCTTTTCTACTTCTTCAATCTTTTAAAATCTAAGGGCCCAGGCTATGGAGTCAAGTCAAAACAGTATGCAGATGAATTCTGATTCTTCTCTGCTGCACATCTTCTCCAAGGCCATCGAATCTAGGTCAGTTTCCTCTTCAATGGACAGAAGAGGAAAGGGAGAAAAGAGAAGGAATAAGAAAATTTCACATCTGACACATTCTAGCCCCCTTCCAACCCTTCCCCTCCCACACTCTAATTGAGCGCATATTCATGGGACTCCCCTAGGGAAGTTCCCTGGGGTCTGGCAGGGAGTCCCTGCCAGGTGAAGGCTGGGTCAAGATACAGGTTAACAGTTACACCTGGGACTGGGACTGTGGGACTTCTTGGCTGATCATGCTCCAGAGGCAGTCATCTCAGCGTGTCCTTGGGCACCCCAGGGGAGCCCTGATTTTCCCATAGTTTGCATATCCTCCTTTGCCTCTGAGGACCCCTAGTCCTGTTAAAAGAGAGGAAGCCTGATGTGAGTTGGGGGCCGGGGTGTAGAACCTCCTTTCCAACACTTCTTTCAGACAGGAATTAGCAGTGGCCTGAGGTTTGAGGATGCCCCCAGCAATCCAGAGTTGGAGAGATAAGATCAGCTAGTTCAGCAACTCTCAATTTGCTTTTTTTTTTTTTTTTTTGTGGTACCAGGGATAAAACCCAGGACCTCATGCATGCTAGGCAAGCTGTCTACCACTGAACCACACCTCCAGCCTCTTCAGTTTATTGCCTTTTAAGCCCATACTCCTCCTCCTTCTTCTTCTTCTTTTTTTTTTTTTTTTTTTTTT
>NW_026000240.1:3421258-3495659 GCF_001458135.2 Marmota marmota marmota
TTTTTTTTTTTTTTTTTTTTTGTACTGGGGATTGAACCCAGGGGTGTTTAATTATTGAGCCACATCCCCAGCCCTTTCTATTTTATATTTTGAGACAGAGTCTTGCTAAGTTGCTTAGGACCTTGCTACTGAGGCTGGCTTTGAACTTGTGATCCTCCTGCCTCAGCCTCCCCTGTTGCTGGGATTACAGCCGTGCCCCACCACACCCCCCAACCCATATTCCTTATTGATAATCATTATCAGAAACCTCAGAGACACCGAAGATTCTGCCCCAGGGATGGGTGCGTTTGAGAATAATTGCTACCTAAGAATATTAGTCAAGATTTATTTTTTTGTGTGTGGTTTAAGTTATGAAAGTTTTACTTTGTAATATTCCAAATATTATAATACTGAATAGGCTGTCACTACACAGTCTTCTTCAGCTCGCCCCTCTTGAGGGATGGGTTTTCCTGCCCTCCCATTCCCTGTCAGCCCAATCAGGTTGAGAATCACTGATCCTTCCCTTTACCAACTGGGGAAGGAGGGGCACAGAGCGGCTTAGGAGGACCTGATAAAGGTCACCAGCTAATTAGTGAGTGGAGTTGGGCTATTGTCTGCTGTGGGGGTTGCCCTCCCCTGGTTCTCTCTGTTTACCAGGACCCCAATGTAAACATGGTAGGCAGGATGGATGATTTGTACCACTTGTTTCCCCCTGGCAGATGTTTGGTTGAGCTATGAAAAGCATGGATGATTGGCAGTTTCCATGGTGATAGATGCGCCTAGGATTAGCGGTGAGTGAGTCATGGCTGGGGCTTCCTCCAACGCCATCCTCTTCTGGAACAAGAGAACCTCCCGGCAGTGGAGAGGGGAGAGAGGTTTTGAAGAACAGACACTTCTGCCCCCGCCACCCCAGGACAGATGACTTAAGTTACTTCAGACATTTTATGCCAAAGGCAGGAGACTTCCGAAGAGCAGCTGAAGATTAGGTGCTGGTGGCCGCTCTGGGTTGATGCAGAACAACCTCTTGTCCTCACTGCGCTGGGCTCTACCACACTGTGTGGTGGCTTCAGGGGTAGGGGTGGGACTTTGGCCTCGACTGCCTTTGCTTTGTTTCTCAAAGCACTTTCCTTCTCCAAGCTACACCACCAAACTTTCACTGGAAAACAAACATCTCTCCCTACAGGATTTTCACAAACACACCCTTACAAATGCAGCCACTCCAGGGGACCAGGACCTGGTCCATGGAGGAACTAGGAAATGGAAATTCACTGAGAAAAATACCAGTTGTGTGAAGTCACATAACCCTTGTCCCCAGATCCCAAACTCTTACTGGAAGGGATCAGAGCCTCTTTGGCCACAGGCAGCAAGCACGTGGGTCTGTGGTTGACCACACCCAACAACAACAACAACAAAAATGTGATGAGAAACCAACAGCTTTTGCCAGAGTGTCCCTAGCCACCTTTCCTTGTCAAGATTCCTGTGATTTCTGTGATGCCCTTTGATCTTTTAAGCCTGACTCCCCTCCTGCTCACATACACACCCTGGGAAGCTCTGCTGGGCATCTCAGATTGCTGTCTGCAGCACCCTCAGCCCCATGGCCCCTTGCTCTGGGTCAGGTGCCCAGAGGTCACTCCCCTCCACCCCCCAGGCCATAGTGCTGACCCCACGTAGTCCCCTACTCCTGTCCTCCCAAGCCATCCCCTGGGTCTCCTCACAAGTTATATGTCTTGTCAGCAAGAGGACAAGAACCTGTTGAACCAGAATGGGGATCCCTGGTTTAAGAAATAGACCAAGAAAGGACAACCTGAGGATGGGGCAAGCTTCACTTCATTCTGATGGATTTGTAAGCAGGAGCTGGAGAAAGGAAGGAAGCTTCATAATTATCATAATGCTTGTTTTTGTAATTTTATTTATAGAATTAACTTATAATTTTAAGTTATACGTATTTATTCTAAATACCTATAATAATGATTATTGTTACTTGAACTCAGGAACTCATTCATGCAAGGCAAGCAGTCTACCACTGAGCAACTTCCCTAGTCCATTTTTTTTTTACTTTTTAATACCTTTATTTAATTAATTTATTTTTATGTGGTGCTGAGGATCGAACCCAGGGCCACGCATGTGCTAGGCAGGCGCTGTACCACTAAGCCACAATCCCAGCCCCTCCCCAGTCTTTTTAAATTTTATTTTGACAGGGTTTAACTAAGTTGCTGAGGCTGGCCTCAAACTTGCAATCCTCCTGCCTCAGCCTCCTGAGTTGCTGGAATTACAGCACCACCAGACCTAGCAGTTGGGAAACTTTTAAAAAATAAAATCTTTGTAAGACATCTGGACACTAATGCTAGGGTATCTGTTTTGTTCTACGCACCACGTCTAAATCTAGTTCTAACGTCATTGATGATATTTTAAAATTGCACCGGAAGCTGAAAGAAAGCAAAGCATCTCTGAAACACTTAGCAAGGACAGGCAAACACACACTAAATCAAAATAATTTTTTCTAGATCTAGCTGGCAAGACATTTATAATTCACTGGAACTAGAGAACATCTGCTCAAGAATTGTGAAGTAGTACAAGGGTAGAATTCTGGAAGTGACAGCCGCCAGTTGCAAGCCCCCTTACCACGTGTGCACTTTGCCAGCAGAGACACAGTTACCCTCCTTGGCCCCCCAGGACACACCCAGAAAGCTTCCCTTCTGGAGTCTGAGCTGCCTCCATCTCCTTGTCTCTGGGTCTCTGTGTCTGTGATTCTCATTATCTACTTTCTGGCTTCTCTGCTTTGTCTCAACGGTCACTTTGTGGTCCTATTTGGGTTGGCTCATTCCTGTGTAGGTGTCAGTCCTTTCTCCTCCCACTGCCCAGGATTCCAGCTAGTATTCTACTTGGGCCAGCCCGGAGGGCCTGTGGGAAGGATGTGGGGGAGGAGGAAAGGGCGTTTGTTATGAATACAGAGCCTGTTTAGAAGCAGGAAGCAATTAGGGTGAATCAGTCACTTTCCTTGGTAGAAGTGTATATATATATATAACCCGGCCAGGTGGTGCACTCCTATAATCATCAGCTACGAGGGAGGCTGAGGCAGGAGGACCGTAAGTTCAAGGCCAGCCAGGGTGATGTAGCAAGAGCCTTTCTCAAAATAAAAAATAAAAAGGGCTGTGATGTCAGAAGCAGAGCACTTGCCTCACACTTTCACATCTGGTCCTCTAGAGAGCAGGGTGCCTGACCTCCACTTTGACCTGTGTCAGCACGAGCCCCTGGGTTCACTTTCTTTCTTTTTTTTTTTTTTCCTTTCCCTCATGGTCTTCATGAATTAACTTTCACAAACGCTCTGAAGGAAAGTGTACAAAATGACATGTCATGGCTGGGGACATAGCTCTGTTGTAGAGTGCCCCTGGGTTCAATGCCTAGTATCACAAACAAACAAGAAATTACCAAAAGAACATGAAAAACTGCAGGATGTACTAAAATGGCAAGAAATAAAGAGTGGTATGTAATCATACAAAGCTGGATCAATGGATAAACATTTGCCAGGGTCTGGGGGAAGGATGAGTCCCTGGAAGGGGTGGGAGGCAATGTGGCCTGCCAGGGGAGACACAGCACCCAGTCAACCTGGTGCTATGGGTCCCTTGCAGGGGATCAGAATTTGGGAGGTCCAGGAAGGGGTGGTGGCAATGGATGGAGCTGAAGCTTGGGAAACCCTGGACATCAGGTTTATTTGGCAGCAAAGTGTGGGGCTCCTAACCTTGAGCAGAGCATAGGCAATAGGACCTGGCCCCAGAGCTCTGGTGAGACTAGGGCAGGTCCTGGGCATAGCATTCCTTGTTTTTGGATCCAAAAATATACATGACTGAAAAAAAAAAAAAACCACACCAAAAAATCTCTCCCTATATGTGTGTGTGTATATCCATCTACCGATCTATCTATTAATATATATCTCAGTATAGGAGCTATAGTACAAGACAGTATTCTCATATCTGTCTCTCTTTTTTTTTTAGTTGTAGACGGACACAATGCCTTTATTTATTTATTTTTTATGTGGTACAGAGGATTGAGCCCAGTGCCTCATGCTTGCTAGGCAACTGCTCTACCACTGAGCTACAACTCCAGGCCTCATACCTGCCTCTTACACCTGAAATATCCATCCATAAGGGCAACCCATTTTTGTTTGTTTGTTTTTATTTTAATTTTTTTTAATTTAAAAATTTGTTCTAATCAGTTATACATGAGAGTAGAATGCATTTTGACACATCATACGTAAGTGGGGTATGACTTATTCGTCTGGTTGTACATGATGTAGAGTTACATTGGTCATGTAATTATATGTGTATATAGGGTAATAATGTCCAATTCATTCTACTAGCATTCATACCCCCTTATTCCCTCCCTTCCCATCACTCCCTTCTGTCTAATCCAAAGTACCTCTATTCTTCACCACCCCCTCATTGTGAATTAGCATCTGCATATCAGAGAAAACATTTGGCTTTGGGATTGACTTATTTCCCTCCAAATTCACCCATTTACTGGCAAATGGCATAATTTCATTCTTCTTTAAGGCTGGGTAATATTCCATTGTGTATATATACCACAATTTCTTTATCTATTCATCTGTTGAAGGGCACCTAGGTTGAGCGGCAACCACTTTTAATCATTTTCAGTACTTTAAGGGTTAATTGTGGGCTGGGGTTGTGGCTCAGTGGTAGAGCACTTGCCTAGCACATGTGAGGCCCTGGGTTTGATCCTCAGTACCACATATAAATAAATAAAATAAACCTATTATGTCTAACTACAACTAAAATAAATATTTTAAAAAATTTAAAAAGAGTTAATTGTATATCACAGAACAATACAATTATACCTGTCACCTGATTGATTAGTCAAAGCCAGACATTGTACATTGACCCCGTACTAGGAAGTGTGGAGTTTAGCTTACTTACATGCTCCCCATCCACTCCCCAATTTTTGACAGTTACATCTTTGTTCTTAGTTATTTTGTTGGTTACCCTGATAACTTTAAATAACATATTTAAATCTCTGTTATTTTATTAATTCTAGGCTTCATTCCTCCACTCCTTATTGTTGGGAAGGAGAGATTCTGTCTTGTATTTTAAGACTGATAATAGTCATTTTATCTTATTTGTACAATATTTTTATATTTAAGGAATGCTTTAGTTACTGTCCTCATTTTAAGGGAATCTGCATCATCTTTTAATATTTGAGCTTTTAGAGCAATATCAGGAAAACAACAAGTTTGATTGTTCACAAGTAAGTGGTCCAAAATTGTGAAAAATGTTATTTACAACTTTAAGTGAACACACACAGTTATACACCCACTTCCCACCCTCCACCTATTAACCATTTTGTCTTAAGGTTGTAAGTTAAGTCTTTGGAACTATGAAATATTGGAAATGTCTTTGCTCTCCTTAGTAAACACTTAGAAACTCAAATTCGTGATGACAAGATACATCATAAGTACAGAGTTCAGTTTAAATTCATTGTAACAGGTATATAAATGTTCGTTAGTGTTTTCCTTGTCTACCTAACAAATTTAATGGCTAGTCCAAGGCATTGCTTGAAGCACTTTCAGGTTTTCTTATTGGATTAATTTCAGTTTGTGACACAACAGCCATTAAATCTTTCTGAGAGACCATCATGGGGCGTTATTTTCCCTCACATTGCTCTGTGAAAGATTTTAGGTTTGTTTTTAATTCCTTCTACTTCATTTGCTTCTTTTCACTTCCTAATATCAGTTAACTATATCCTGATTTTTACAAAGTCAATGTAGCTAATATTCAAATTCTGCTTTATAACTATAGTCATGTCCTCTATACTGTCTATAGGTCAATTTCTGAAGTTAAAACCAATTAACACGTACTTTATGACCCTGTTCACTGAGGAGCCAAGTAGTGGGGAAAGCAGGGTGTGGTGGCACACACCTGTGATTTCAGTGGCTCTGGAGGCTGAGGCAAGAGGATTGCAAGTTCAAAGCCAGCCTCAGCAATTTAGTGAGGCCCTAAGCAACTCAGTGAAACCCTGTCTCTAAATAAAATATTTTTAAAAAGGGTTAGGGATGTGGCTCAGTAGTTAAGTGACCCTGGGTTTAATCCAAAAAAAAAAAAAAAAAGTAATAAGGTAAAGAATTCCATTCCTCCCTGTGATTTTGATGTGGTCCTTGTGCCATTTAGGGAGAATGTTTCCAATATCATGGCCAAATGGGTTAATGTTTGTTAGCTTTTATGAGTTAGGATCATCTCATGTTCTAGTTTGCTTTATATTTAGACCTTGACTTAACTTTCTTGTTCACTTTTCCTATAATTTCTTTTTCTTTTTATTTTTTTTTAAGGTACTGGAGATTGGACCCATGGGTGCCCTTATTACTGAACTATATCCCTATCCCCCACCTTATATTTTTAGACAGGGTCTCACTAACTTTCCAAGGCTGTCCTCAAACTTGTGATCATTCTGCCTCAGCCTCTGAAATCACTGGGGTTTTGGCATGCACTCCAGCACCTGGCTTCCTGGGGTTTTAATAAGTTTTCTTTTTTCTTGTTGCTAAAACAAGTAGTCAGTGTATCCCTTAAAATCATTCAGTGTGTTAATAGATGGCCTCTTTTGTTGAGTACATTTCCTATCCGGAAGCCTCCCTCCCGGGGTGTCCATCATTTTGCTCCAACCCCTGCTTCTTTTTCTGCTGTCCAGCTGTCATTCTGGGATTTTACTTCAGCACTGAGTTATCACCACTATTTCTGAATGTTGTGTTTTCTCTTCTCATGGTTTCTGTCTTCATTTTGCTCGAGTATGCACTTCTGTAGCTTCTTCAGAAAAGATATGGGGGAGATAAAGTTTCTGGACTCTTATATGCTTAACTTTCACTTATTTGGTAATCTGGCCAAAATTCAAAATTCAAAAAAAAAAAAATTTTCCCTCAAAATTTTTAAGTTGGTGCTCCTGTGTTTTCCAGCATTCAGTGTTGCAGGGGAGAAGTCCGATGCCAGTGCAGGGTTAGATTTTATGTGTGTCAGAGAGCCTTCAGTCGTGGTAGGAAGACACCTGAGAGAAACAAAAAGAGGAAAGATTTATTTGGCTCATGGCTTCAGAGGTCATGGTCACTTGTTCCTAGCACTGTGGTCCTGTGGTGGGTAGCACATCATGGCAGGTGGTGTGTGGTGAGGCAAAGCTGCTTACATTATGGCAGCTAGGAAATGAGAGGCAGGGTCTCTAAGGGCACACCCCCAGTGACCTCACTTCCTCTCACCAAGCTCCACATGGTAAAGGGTTCTACCAACTCTTAATAGTGACATCAACTGGAGACCAAGCCTTTAATTCTTAAAATCCAAGCCATAACACTGTGTGAGTGTTCAGTTGTTACATTTGGCAGCCTTTAGGATTTCTCCTGAAATTTCACAGTGAATAACATATAGGTGTGATTTTTTTTTAATTTAGTTCTTTGTGCAGGGTTCTCAGTGGGATATTTCAGTCTGAAGACTTGTGTCTTCTTTGGTTTAGGGACATTTACTTCTGTCACCTACCTGGTTATTTGTATTTGTTTTCTGAATCTCATATTAGTTGGCTATTGTGACTGTAAGATTTCTGTCTGAATTCACTCAAATTTTCTACTTTCTTCATCTTACTTAATTTTATCCTTCATATTAATTGCATTTTTAATATTTTTAATTTCTAAATGTTTTTTTCTAGTGGGATTTTTTTTTATAGCATTTTTTTTTTTTTTTGGTGAGGAAGCATTGGGGATTGAACCCAGGGGTGCTTAGCCACTGAGCTACACCCCCAGCCTTTTTTATTTTTTATTTTAAGGCAGGCCCTTGCTAAGTTGCTTAGGGCCTTACAAAGTTTCTGAGGCTGGCTTTCAACCTGTGATCCTCCTGCCTCAGGCTCCTGAGTTGCTGGGATTACAGATGTGCCCCACCATGCCCAGCTTCCTCATTGCATTTTATTTTATAGGTAGAATATTTTCTGGGATGTATCTGGAGTTATTAATCAGTGTTTTCTTCAAAATTCTCTCCGTATCCTGATTTAAGTTGTTTCTTCCCTATTTTTGCAGGTATTTGTTTATTGGTTGCTGGTTTTCATCACACATCTGGCCATCCTTGGTGGTTGGCACGGATTCCCCTGCCACAGGGTGTTTAGGTCTGTTTCCCTGCTGGGGTGGGGAGGACAGATTCCTGAGCAGGCCCCGTCTAGGATGCGACATCTACCTGGCAGCCCTGGTTGTCTTCAGGCAGTGTATTGAGAGCCCCAAGAGAAGCCTTGCCAGGCACTCTTTTCCGTCCCTTTCACTCTGTCATCTTCTGTGTCCAAGAAATTTATGGAGGCCTTTCATCTGCATGGATGCCATTCTCTTTGCATATGGGCATTTATTCCTTGTCCCCCTTCACTACCCTGTTAATAGGATCATGCGAGAGGGGAATGAATGGAAAGAAAATGCACTTACCAGGCCATTTTAGACAAATGAACCTTTTAAGCATCCTTTTCCGCACACTTCAAAAAGATCACTGTAGAAATTTAAGAAAAAATATAAACAATCCAATAAAAAAAAATCTCTTCTTCCATCACCCAGAAATAACATTGTTGACATTGAGAAACACATTCTAGCTCCTTCTATGCTTCTCTCTGTTCCTTCACAGCAATGGGACCCTAACATATGTTTTCTCTCTAACATGCCTCTTAAAACTAAACAATAGCTTTAAATATCTTTGCATGTCACAGCATATCCCCGACAATATTCCAGACCTGGTATTTGTTGAGACGTTTATTTAGGCAACCTTTTATTTTTAGACGTTAGGTTGTTTCTAATCTTCACTCCAAACACGTGTTTATAAATTTTGTACTAAAGCTTTACTCATATCCTCGACTAATTTTCTTTGGATAAAATCCTAGTGGTACTGATCCTGGGTCAAAGTATATGCAGGCCCCAGCCTTGGTCCAACATATAGGGTTCTCTTTGACATAGCTCCACTGTAACTCTCTACCCCAAGCTTTGACTTCACTCTGCTTCACTTGGATTCCATGAAGCATTTCAGCAGAAGCAAGTGAAAGCTTAATTTTCAGAGTTAGACGGTGACCGAATCCTACTCTTGCCACTTAGTAAACGTGACCTAGTCTTTTTTAATGACCCCATTCGAGGACTTTTCTATAAAATGAGGAAATAATTCTTGACCTTTCTGAAGTGATTGTTTTGAGGATTACACAAGACAAAAATACATGTAAGGCACTTATCACAGGCCCTGTCAGGTTGGGAGTGTTCATAAATCCAGAATGACAGTGTGGGATCCTTGTTGACCCTAAGCCCATTCAACCCCTCTTTTTAGGTCACACTGGAGGTGCACCCTCCACCCCTGTGAGGTTTCCTGGCCCACTTCATTGAGTTTCCGAGTGCTATTGCCTGGGCCCTCATTCCATGTTCAGAACACACCATTTTGTTGTTTTCACATAGGTGAAGAGACAACATCCTTGACTGCCGACTCAGCTGTTGGTCCTTCACTGTAATGGATCAATTCATTTTCATCAGTGTTCTTGGGGTCTATAGGTGATATGGAAAAGATGGTACCATGTTGGCAGCATCAGGATTGGTTTTTGGAGTTTGTTTAGAGCCCTCTGGTAGCTCAGGAGCTTTGAACATGGTCTCTGGTCCTAACTATTAGAGGTATCTGACCCCAAGTATGCTTGAATCCCTAGTGTAATCAGTAGGCATCCGAGGCAAGGAAATCTGCCAGACAGAGGTCTGCCAGGCCTTTTGCTGCTGCTGAGCCACTCCAGGGCACTGTCCCAGCTGGAAAGGCAGGGCTCAGCATGCAGTACAGGGACCTTTGTGTGACTTGCAAGACACCTCCCTCACCCTCAATCCTTTGTACTGGGCAATGAGATGCCTTTGTAGCTGGAGGAGATTTCCTCCTGAGTGTCACTCAACCACAAAGGTCTCTTTCATGGCCACGCAGATGCCTCCCCAGTTGCCAGGGGAGATTGAGAAGAGGCCTATTTGTGAAGCTGCACAAATAGGGAAGGCTTGATGTGGGGGAGCCTCCAGGACAGGGCCCTGGAGGAGAGGAAGGGCAGCCCTGGGGAAGGTGATTCGTGGAATGCACTGCATCACCAGGGGGCCCACCCCTGTCTGGGTGTCTTTTAGGAGTCATGGCCGGCTTCAACATGGGAGGCGACCTCAGGGATCCGGCTGCCAGTGTCCCCCTGGGCTCCCTAGCAGCTGTTGGCATCTCGTAAGTTTCCCTCCTGGCAATCAGTCTAAGCTGGAGAGTGGGAGAGAAAACCCCAGGCAAAAGGGGGGATTGCCCCTTTTGTTCTGGGAGTGCCCCAACTGTGACCAATCTATTTCATGTGCCGATCCTCCTTTTAATACCCGCTGGGCTGGAAAATTCACGTCTGGTGGGCTCAGACACTGCCCTTGCATATCCAACCCGCCTGGGAATGCTGGGAGGAGGGGGGTCATTAATGCAGAGCACAGGCCAAAGCCTTTCATTCCTTTTTCCTCAGCTTCTCGCCCTTGCCCCTGCCCCTTCCTCACCCTCATTTTGAACTTGGGTTTTTTTTTTTTTTTTTAAACCATTGAATTTTCAGACCATTGGCAGGAACATACACATGAAGAGCTTCACAATCAGACAGATTAGGGCTTGTATCCCAGTTTTCTGTGGCCAATTTGCTGTAAGACTTTGGACAATTCACTTAGCTCTCTGAGCTTCCATTTCCTTTTCTATAAGACAAGGATAATGATAAATTTGTGCCTTATGAACTGAGGAGGAGATACCATATTGAGAGCCACCTAGTAGAAGCTCAGAGATCAGCTCGGTTGTCAGGCTTCTGGAGTTTTAGTTTTCATTGTGCCACCCACACTAGCAGGCTGGATGACCTTGAGTCTGTTTCTGATCTTCCAGAATCTCCTTTTTCTCTCAGGACCAAGAAGGAAGCTTCACTGGGGAGATGTAAAAACAAACAAACAAACAAACAATGAGATCATAGACATGACCATGACTTGAGAACACTTTTATTACTTTAACTATGATACTTAAATAATATTTATATATCTATTTCAGAAACACCAAATCTGCTCTTAGCTTATTGCTGTAGCACTGTTTCTACCGGCCAGGCACAGGGTATCAGGCCATAATGCAAAATAAGGCAACAACATTGGGAAGATAATCATGACACTAGGGAGAAAGTTGATGATGGGGAGAAAAGAAATAGGATTCTACATGAGAACGCTGTCTTGGTTTTGGTCACAGCTAGGAGGCCCAGGAGGAACCTTTGGCCTGTCCTCTCAGTGCCCAGATGGGTGAGGAACCCTCAGGGACTGTGTGACCTATTCAGGGTTACAGGGTGTCTTGGGGCAGGGCCAGGCTACGTTCTGCATTTTCACACTTGGCTTCCCAGCCTGTTATTTGTGACCAGAGACCAGCAGACCTCAATGTCCTCTGCCCAGGAGGACGGGATGTGGGGCCTTGGGTCAACCCTGACCTGCATTCAGGCAGCCTAGAGGCCAGCTGGGCCTCCCACCTCTACATCCTCAATACCCCTTTTGTTTTTCTTCTTTAATGTAAGAAAGAAACAAAACATTGACACTTTTTTTTTTTTATATATAAGAAATGTGCTAGAGAAGAAACAGCACAAAAAGGCCCCACCAGGCCAACTTCGTGACTGCCCTTTCTCTTTCATTTCAAGACAGATTCCCATAGGAAGCAAAGGTTGAGCAGTTTGGCAGGGGTGAGGGGTGGGGGTGGTGTTGGGATGGGGCTGGGCAGGTCGGATGGCAGCTCCCCTCTGCTCTTGGGTTTCACAGGTGGTTTCTGTACATCGTCTTCACCTTCCTGCTGGGCGCCATCTGCACCCGAGAGGCCCTTCGCTATAACTTCCTGATAGCTGAAAAGGTGGGTGAGTCCTACCCAAAGGCCTTGGTCTGTTGGGTCATTTATTTGTTCCCATCAACAAATCGTGGCCTCTCCCTTGCAATTCTATCTTGGGAATTCATGTAGACTTGACTCCAGGGCTAAAGTGTTGGGGAGTCGGAAATGATGGAGAAGGTGCAGGTTCTGCTCATAGATCCCATGAAACAGATCATAGTACCCAGAGAGACACACAAGTGCACATGGCTAGATAACGGAGACATTTCTTCATGTTGAAAATCAGGACAGAGGGCTGGGGCTGTAGCTCAGCAGCAGAGCGCTGGCCTTGTATGCATGAGGCACTGGGTTCGATCCTCAGCACCACATAAAAATAAACAAGTAAAATAAAGGCATTCTGTCATTTGCAACTACAAAAAAAAAAAATTAAAAAGAAAGAAAAGAAAATCAGGACGGAAATAGAAGAATCTGGTTGCTCCAAATCCCCAGCTCAGCAAGCTGCACTGAGCTCTTTTTTGCTAAGAGTTTCACCTTCCATCATGAATAGAAAGCTGCTCACAAGCAGCAAGGTGGGTGCTGAGGGACAGGGACAGAAGGGAGGCCGAGGAGATGAGGAGCCCAGTGCTAGGAGGGCCTGACAGGGAAGCAGGGCAGGACCCTCACCCTTCGGACTTTCCCTAGAATCTCAGAAGTCTGGGTTGATTTGGCTGCAATGTCTTTGTTTCTGGGGCACACACTCTGCCAGGAGATTAGCAAATTCCTTGTGTTCCATAGCCTTGTTTGCATGCTGATGCTCATGTGACATCAAGGACATTTATTTGGCATCATTAAAACCCACGAGAATAAGATTTCCAGACATATTCCTGAAAATTCCCCTGAAATTCCTACTTCTCCTCAAGTTCCTGGAGGATCTATGGATCCTGAGATTCCCATCATTTTCCCAGAAGTGTAGTCAGGGAGTTTTTCTCGTGGTTAACTCTTGAGTGTTGCCACTTATGTTTGAGAAGAGAGTACCTTCCTTTCTTGGTGTGAAGCTTTGCAAAGCAGCTGATCTTCAGAGAGGGCCAGGAGTCTCTGAACTGACTTTTTAGAACTGCACTTGGGCTTAGTTTCCACCTTAGCACAGGTTTCTTTTTAGAGCATGTAGACGTTGAAGTAAAGGTGATATTTGTTTTCAGGGATCTTGACCTTAGTATGAAAGCAGGTTTTGAAAGGGGAAGCAGTTCAGGCAGAGGAAGAGCTGACACCCGCCTTGTAGCACCCAAGGCCTCGGGCCCCCTGCATACAAGATTTGCTCTGAGGGAAAGAATCTGTGTCAATTATGTTTATCTGATGCACCTTCCATCTGGAGTTTCACCTCCAAAGGCCTTTTCTCCACTGGTAAAATGAAAAGCATGGCCTGCATTAAGGAATTGAAGGGAACAGCTGAAGGGGAGGGATTGTTTGACCAGGGAGAACTGCTTGCTGTTCATCTGCAACTTGACAGTGGCTGGCTAGCCCTGCCAGCTTCTAAAGCTTGTTCCTTTCTAGTGGATTCCTTCACAGAGCTCCTTTCAACTATTAGTGACTCGGATCTGGATAGAAAGAGATGAATTTTCATCTGGTTTGACATTCCTTCCCCATCTTTGCAGGGAAAGCTCAGAATGTATGTGTGAGGGTGGGCAGCTTCCTATCCAAGGAAGGCCATGAGAGGAATAGAACAAAAGCATCTCCAAAGAGAGCATGTTAGAGCCTTTGTGGGCAGAAACCCACACCCTATAATAGACACTCGAACTGAGGGAACTTTCTTTGGAATGTCAACTGTCCCAATGGGTGAGACAGGTGGGCACCCCTTAGCTGGTTGGCAGTACCTGCTACACCGGGCCCTGCCATAATCCATGGGACTGTATCTATTAAGCATAAGCTGAGGTGGACAGTGGAGATTTAAGTCCTGGAGAGGAAGAAAGACCATTTCCTGGAATAGGTGACTGTAAAAACTGTGATGAAAAAAAGTGACTATTCTTGCTTCTCAGTCATGAACAGGGATTGATGCAGCAAGAAAGTGAACAGTAATAGAACAACCAGGACAACTCCAAACAGCCACACACGGGTGCTCTGCTGCTCCGCCAGCCACTCCACATGAGGATTACATTTCTCCTTTCCTGTTCTCCGGTGTCCCTCGTTGGCTCTGCAGTGGCAGGTCCTACACTCCGACAGGAAGCTGGGCCACAGATGACTTTACTAACAGTCCCTGGAGGGCAGAGCCTGTAGATGAGAGTGTGAAACCTGCAGAGGTTAGGAGGTGCAGGGGTAGTTGCTTTACTAGACACAACCCAGTGCCCTGATGCAGTTTTAATAACTGCTCGGCTCAGGTTCACATTTAGCTATGGCCTAGGTTCTGAGCCAGCATCCCTAAGTTTTCCTGAGCCCTGAAGAAGGAAGACTGCATCTGTCTGGTGCTGCATCACCTTCAGTCATGGACACCTGCCAGCCTCAACACACTGCCCCTGGTGCTGGTTCACATGAATCTCCTCCATGCATGTCTGTCTCTTTCTCTTGGGTGTTTTTTGCCAGAACACCTCTATTCAATGGCTGCAGGCTGCCTGGATTCCTTTCCACTGATCTGCAGCTGGTCAGATAATCTGATCCTTCCTGGGTTTCTTAAAACTTTTCAGATCTCTCCTCCAACCTCTTCCTTCCTTTTTTTTTTTTTTTTTTTAATACCAGTGATTGAACCCAGGGGCATTTAACCACCAAGCCCTTTTCATGTTTTATTTAGAGACAGTGTCTCACTGAGTTTCTCAGACCTCACTAAATTGTTGAGGCTGGCTCTGAACTCGTGATTCTCCTGCCTCAGCCTCCAGAGCCGCTGGGATTACAGGCGTGTACCACCACGCCCAGCTGGGATCTATTTCTAATTATTTGGCTTCCCACCCAAAAGAAACCCAATTTCTCCAAGTCTTTTTACTCTTTATCCCCACCCCAGAGGAACTCTTTCCCTGCTCCTGGGTGTCAAGTCTCAGTAACGTCATGCTTTCTTATGAACTTTAACTCCTCTCCACACTCCTTTTGGGGATATCTTTACAGATAGAGATATTTATTTTAGGGAGACTTCCTCTCTCTCCTCAATAAATTCACCATGTTTAATTGAATAGAAAAAGCTAAAATAGTCAATACCAATATTATTCAGTGATAGAGAAAGAAATTTTATAAAGAACAGTTTTAGAATTAAATAATCAATGTTTCCAAATAAACCTAAATATAGTCCAGGAAATGGATGTTTATTACAAATTAAAAAGCCTAAGTATCTTAGGAACCCTTGGACATGCTAACTAGCAGAATAAGAGCAAATTAAGTAGGAATAATACCCCCAAAGTATCTTTGTAAAAATTGGAATCCCCCAGTGAACTCTAACCGTTCTGGATTTGGCAGTCATGGCTTCACAGGCTCAAGAGGGACCTTGAAAGCCCATGGGAAGGTGGGGCTGGGACAGAGCTGGTGGATGGTGAGTGGTCCGAGTCCTCTGCTCAGTATCTGCCACCAGCCCAGCCTGACTGTCCTCTGTTCTCATCATGGACACAGTGCTGCCTCTCAGGAAGTGAAGCGGACTTTGCCTCTTAATGGAAAAATGGCTCTCAAGTGAGAGATAAAACTGGACTGAAAGTTGCAGCATTGGGTTAATCTGTGGAGAAGGAGAGAATCAGAAAACTCATGACTCTGTGGGAACATGATATGGGAGAAAACCCAGGGGCTATTAAGACATTGCCTTATTAATGCATTTGGGCTTGTAAGGGTTTCAGGATGTCACTCACCCTCAGCAACATCAAGGGGCCCAGGGACAAGATGAAGCAGAACAAGTCCCTTGCAAATGACTTTAAACCAAGAGAAGAGAGCAGCAGTGAATTGGTAGAATCCCTCAGTGGCTGAAACTCAGAATGGGACCTGAAATAAAAAAAACAACAGCAGAAAGATATAATTATTTATTTTCATGAGTAGTTAACTGAACAAAGAATTTAGGGTAGTTCACACCTGTGTACTATTTTGAAAAGATAGCTTTTTCTGACAATGCAAACAGGCATATGACACAAGAACATCATTAAAAAAAAAAACTATTGACACACATCTACTCAAATAAATTTTCACTTCAACCTCTACTAGCGTTTTTAGCAAACTTTCAGTACAATATGAAGAGAAAATGATTAAGTTCAGCAAGGGCTGAGAGCAAAGCCGCATGACTTACTACTGTAGCTCTAATGCCTGGTCCTGTGCCTGACACCATGCCAGGAATATAACCATCCTCATAAAATTCTTCCTAAATGGATGGATGTCAGAATAGCAGAATTGGATTTTGGTGGGAGAGAGATAGAATGGATTTTTAAAAAATAATTTCTCTATGTGTGTGTGGACTAATATTTCACGTATTTTTCAGGAAAGAGACTGAATAATAGTTTTATATCTAAAAGTGGTCAGTGAACAGGCCATTCTAAACACAATTGACAAACTGAACATAAAAAACGCAATGTATTTGGACACTCCCCCATCTTTCCCCAGCCCCAAGGGTTCTGGAGGAATCCCAGGGTGTGTCTCTGGATGACTAGCCAAAGATGAAGTCACCAGTGTCACGCACTCGCAGAGTTGGAGACTCAGAGACTTTCTGAGGTCAACCCAACATAGAAGGATGCCGACTGGGGAGTCTCATTCCCATTCGAAGTAAGAGGACAGGCTTTTTTTTTTTTTTTTTTCTTTTTTTGGTGGTGCTGGGGATGGAACCTAGGGCTTTGTGCGTGTGAGGCAAACACTATACCAACTGAGCTATATCCCCTGTATATATACAGGCTTTAAATGAAAATAAATAAATAACATAACATAAATATGTATTCAGCCCTCTATGTTCCCAGGCCCCATGCCCATGTATTAACTAGCCTGGATCAAAAAACATTAGAAAAAGCATTGCATCTGTCCTGAAGATGGACAGATATTTCTCTAAACAATATAGGATAACGTCTATTTACCTAGCACTTACACTGCATTTAGGCAGTGTATTGGATCATATGAATCTTTCACATTTTATTAAAGTAGGTGGGAGAATGTGTGTAGGTTTATGTAAATACCCTGCCATTTTATATAAGACACTGGAGAATCCATGGATATTTTTAAAGTTGTAAATGGACAAAAGACCTTTATTTTATTTATTTATTTTTTATGTGGGGCTGAGGATTGAACCCAGTGCCTCACATGTGCTAGGCAAGTGTTCTACCACTGAGCTACAACCCCAGCCCATCCATAAAGTTTTAGTATCCTAGGTGTTGTGTAACTAATCCCCATGGATACCAGGGAGAACTGTATAGCCTTTCAGGTAAGAAACAGTCAAATTTATTCAAGGAGATCCCCTGCCTGCCTCTCTGGAAAAAGTCTATAAAGGCAAAAACAATAGATATGATGTACTGTGCCCAGAGGTCCTTCACACTGGCTGCACATCAGAATCACCTCAAAGGCTTTTTAAAAATCAACAAAATATGTCCCATTCAATACTAATTAAATCAGAACCTCTGGGGTGATTCTTATGTAAAGCCAGAGTGGAGAAATACTGAGTTAAATTTTCAAAATGCTTTTGATAGAATTTCATCATTGAGTCTTTTTTTTTTTTTTAAACCAATCAACACAGGATGCATTTGGTAGAGAAGACAGAAACAAAGGTCACAGATGAATGATCACATCTCAGAGGGGATGGAGGATTAATCACAGGACCAGTTTATCTAACAGTTTTGTAAGGTATCAAGGGCACAGATCACATAAGTCATGTGCCTCATTAATTCAGCTGCTGAGCCCTGTTTGCCAGACTCTGTGATAGGTGCTGAGCAGAGGGGGAAAAGATACACGATTCATTTCTACCCTTAAGGAGCTCCTGGTGCACTGGCAAGGCAAACCGTGAGCCTCATTACCTATCCTGCAGGGGGAAAAAATAACAAAATGCCATCAGAGCACACAAAGTGATGGGAAACATCAGATGACATCAATTTCATGTAATAATAAAATGGTAAATGAACGAGAGGGAGAAAAACCCAAGAAACCCATGACATTGAAGAAGAGAGGTGAGATTCACTGGGGATAAGAATGACATAATACATTTAGGGAAGGGCAATCCAACTGAATTAAAGACAGGATGTTGCTCTGTAGTGGACTTTAGTTGTATCTGGCAAGCCTCTGACTTCCATGACCATTTGGGAGTTATTCTACCTATGCATGGTCTTGAAGGGTGTGAGACCCCATTCAAAAGCCCAAAGAACAAGACTTTCTCTTGCCTGTCCCTTGACAGTCCTGGTAGGGCAAATGACCAAGGATGGGCATTGGATGCTCCAAGTGTACCAATGAGAGAAAGATAAAGACTTGGTGAGAGGTCATCTGCAGGATGGCAGGGGTGCTGGTAGCATGCTGGCCAAACTCTTCCTGGTGAGGAGTTGGAGGAACTGGAGTGCCTTCAAGCTTGGGTCCTGCCTTTCTCCAAGGTTGATCTTTTGGCCTCCTGATGATTCTATGAACCTCCAGTGCCCTACAAATATATTCATTTTTTTTACAGTTCTTTTTTCCAATCAAAAATCCTGACTGATGAATTCATCAGTCAAATTACTCTAGTGATCATTTATGAGCCAGGAAATAAGTCTAGCCAAGGGCTTATGTGCAGTGTAATTTGACAACACAGATCTGGTGCACTGCAGAAGCAAGGAAGTAAAAAAGTAGGGCATGGAGATCCTTCCTCAAGAGGGGTCTAAGTGACAAAGCTGAAAATTGTCTCTAACCCATCCGTAACAGTTGACAAAGAGGCACTTGAATACACAGTTCCGACCACTGTGCCTACAGTGAGGTAGGATGGAGAGGGTATCACAAATAATTAAGAAAACTGAGAGGCTCCCTGTAGGCATGAAGGAATCCAGCTCAGGAGGGTTAGAGGTTCAGGATAGTGTGGGACACAGCTGCAGGGCAGGCAGCACTGGTCTTTTGCAAGTTGACGCCAAGGAGAACAGCTCTGCCGTCTCCTGTTCTATCTGTTGGTGCCTTTGGGCCATATTGGTCATGGGTATCATTCATTCATCATTTATCTGTGTATCTGTGTTGGGCACCACGAACACAAGGGTGAACAAGACAGAAGCCCTACCTAAAGGAAGCCTGCAGGTTGGTGAAGACAATGATGGACACTATTCTGTCATTATGTTGAGGTGCCATGGGGCACTGAGGAACAACCACTGTTGTGAGGGGATTTGAGGATGGCCTCTTGAAGGGGGGAGGTTGTTCTGAGTTTTGATGCTCAATTAGGAGTTCAATAGACAGACTGGATAGATTAAGGGATGCGGACAGAGGGTTCCAGCAGGCAGAGAAATCATGCTGACCAATGATTTTATGTGCAGGGTAGGGAGGAAGAGGGCACAGACAGTGCAGGGCCTGTGTATCAAGCCATTGATATGTTTACAGTAGGGTCATTAGGATCAGATTTGAGGTTAGAGAGGTAACTCTAACCTCTAACCCTAGGTGGAGGCCTAGGGGATGATTTAGAAAGAAAATCTTTAGAGTCAGGAGGCCACCTGGCATTGTAGTGGCTAGTGCTTCTCCAAAATGTGATTCCCAGTCCACCAACATCAGTATCACCTAGGAACCTGCTGGAAATTCATATTCTCAAGCTCACTTCACACCTATTGAGAAACTCTAAGGGTGGGGACAGAAATCTGTGTTTTGATGAGCCTTGTGGATAAGTGTGACTCCTGTTCAATTTGAGAGCCACTATGTCGTCCCTATAAGATGTGACGGTAGACTCACTTGAGATAGTGGAATGAGGTGGAGTGGGGCTAGGAAAGGGAATTTTAACTCAAAGGCTGAATCTATAGTGTATAATTAGGTGAGTGTGGGTGGGCGAGTGCCAGGGGAAACAGGGTCTGGCAGTGAATGATTATATGAGTCAGCTTTCATTTACTGTAACAAAATATCTGAGACAATTCTTTGAAGAGAAAAGGTTTATTTTGGCATATGGTTTTAGAGGTTCTAGTCCACCATCTGGTGGATCCATCCATTGCTTTGGGCCTCTGGTAGGGATGCCAGATGGCGAGGACAGGGAGTATGTGGTGGAACAAAACTGCTTGCAGCTAAAAAAGCAAAAGAGAGAAGAGGGGACTGGGGTTTCACAATCCCCTTTGAGGGTAAGCCCCCATGACCAAAGGACTTTCCACTAGGTCCCACTCTTAAAGGTCCCACTACCTTCCCAAAGGGCCACCCTGGTGTCCTGCACCTTCAACACATGGACCTTTGAGAAATTTCAGTATCCAAAATTTCTATATCTATAGCAATGACAAAACTGCTTTCACACACAGGTGTCCCTAGTGGGCTTCCTATTCCTTCTGGGCTTATACATCTCGTCCCTGGCCTCCTGTATGGGAGGACTCTATGGAGCTCCCCGGATCCTGCAGTGCATTGCCCAGGAGAAAGTGATTCCTGCACTCGCCTGTCTGGGACAAGGGGTGAGTGATCCTTTTTATTGAGAAACAGATTTTTCTGTTAACCCAATGTTGACTCATAAATTGCTTAAGTTTTTCTGATTACAGCCTCTGGTCAAGTTCTCTAGGGTAGGACAAATGAGAGTGCAGAGGTCATTTCTCTCAGCTCTGTCCTCTGGCTGGCTTCGGCTAGAACCAATTAGATGAACGTCTTAAATGTCACCACCACATGGCTCCTTAACTCCAACATAGCTAACTAACTAGTCATAGTAGCTTGGGCCCTAGCAGCAGGGAAGAGAATTTCTCACACCTCTGGATTCTGGGCTGTCTTTACTATCATGACCCAAACCTTGACTGACACAGAGTAGTTTGGTTGAGTCATAGTTAGGATGATCAAAAGAGATGTTCCTAAAACCTAGGGGAATGACAAAAGAAAAATAGACATGGAGAATCCCCATGATCTGCAAGTTTTAGCTTGTTTTTGTCTTGGGGGGATATCCCAGCCTCTGTGTTGGGAGGGCACATGAAAATCAGCTGTAATTTACTCCTTGACCTTCATCTGCTTCTTGTCAGCATGGCCGGGAGGACAGGTAACTGTCGTCTCTACTACATTCCATGTGTGATAGTGATATGACTTTTATTTTATTTTTCTTCCACTTCATTTACTTTTTATGAGGTGAAATGAACACAGGGTTTAAAACTAAAAGTCGAAAGTATACATTAAGAATTTTTGCTCCTATGTTGAGTTTTTCTCTTTCCCATAGCCGCATCCTACAGTCACTGCTTTTCTTAGTTTTTTTTTTTAATTTTCTCTTTCCACACTTTTTATTGGTATATTATAGTTGTACATAATGATGGGATTTGTTCTATTTATTTATTTATTTTTATTTATTTTCAAGTAGGCTGCTTTTTTACATATTATATACAAATGGAGCCCATTTGTCATTCCTCTGGCTGTACATGGTGCGCTGGCACTCCAGTAGTATAAGCATACATGTATATAGGGCGATAATGTCTGCTCATTCTACAGTCCTTCCCATCCCCACAGCCCCACCCCTCCCCCACTCCCCTCTATACAAACCAAAGTTCCTTCAGTCTTCCCTATCCCCCTGGGGCCCCACTATGGATCAGCATCCTCTTATCAGAGAAAAATTTGACTTTTGGTTTTTTGGGATTGGCTTATTTTACTTAGCATGATATTCTCTAATTCCATCCATTTACCTGCAAATGCTATGATTTCATTTTTCTTTAAGGCTGAGCGATATTCATTGTGTGTATGTACCACATTTTCTTTATCCATTCATCTGTTGAAGGGCATCCATAGTTTAGCTATTGTGCATTGAGCTGCTATAAACATTGATGTGGCTGTGTCACCTTAGTATGCTGATTTTAAGTCCTTTGGATATAAACCGAGGAGTGGGATAGCTGGGTCAATGGTGGATCCATTCCACATCTTCTGAGATATCTCCATACTGCTTTCCATAGCTGTTGCACCTAATGATGGGATTTGGTGTTACACAATCATACATGCATGCAAAGTAACAATCTAATTTGACTCCCCAGTACTTCCCCCTTCCTTTCCTGCCTCACACCCCTTGGTTCCTTTCCTCTATTCTAATGATCTCCTTTTGATTTTCATGAGATTCCCCCCACCCCTTTCATTTCCTTTTTCCTTTCTAGCTTCCACATAAGAAAGTATATGACCCTTGACCTTCTGAGTTTGGCTTATTTCACTTAACATACTGATCTCTAGTTCTATCCATCTTCCTGCAAATGCACAATTTCATTTTCTTTATGGCTGAATAAAACTACTGTGTATGTATACTACATTTTCCTTATCCATTCATCATCCATTGATGGATACCCAGGATGGTTCCATAATTTGGCTATTGTGAATTGTCTACTATAAACGTGGGTATACATGTATCACTATAGTATGATGATTTTAATTCTTTAAGATCAATATCAAGGAGTGGTATAGCTGGGTTATATGGTAGTTCCATGCCTAGTTTTTTGAGGAAATTCCATACTGATTTCCATAGAGATTGTACTAATTTACAATCTCACCAACAGTGTTCTTTTTTCTCCACATCCTCTTCAGCATTTATTATTATTTGTATTTTTGGGGGGAGGAGATGCAGCAGGGATCCAACTCAGGAGTGCCTAACCACTGAGCCACATCCCCAGCCCTTTTATATTTTGAGACAGGGTCTCCTTAAGTTGCATAGAGCCTCACTAAGTTGTTGAGACTGGTTTATGAACTTGTGACCCTCTGCCTCAACCTCCCAAGTTGCTGGTATTACAGGCCTGCACCACCATGCCCAACTTCTTTTCTCAGTTTTTTTTTTAAAGAGAGAGAGAGAGAGAGAGAGAGAGAGAGAGAGAATTTTTTTTTTAATATTTATTTTTTAGTTTTTGGCGGACACAACATCTTTGTTTGTATGTGGTGCTGAGGATCGAACCCGGGCCGCACGCATGCAAGGCGAGCACGCTACTGCTTGAGCCACATCCCCAGCCCTCTCAGTTTTTTTAATGAATTTTTTTTCTTTTCCAAAAGATAGTGTTCTCTGTACATTGTTCTGTACCTTGCACATTGTTCTGTACCTTGCTTATTTTTTTTTCACTTTATGTATCTAGGAATCTTTTTTAAAAAAATACAGACACAGAGAGAACTTTTTTTTTCTTTTTCCATCATGAGGGTATGCCATAGTTTAATCAGTTCTCTACAGACTGATACTTGAGTGGCTTCTAGTAAACAGTGTTGCAATGAATAATTCTTGCGTGTGTGTGTGTGGTTTTGCATATGTGGTTAAATTTTCATAAGTAGAATTGCTGGGTCAAAGGGTAAATGCATTTTTTAATTTTAATAGATCTTGCCAACATACCTACCATGGGATGTTTATCATTTTGCATTTTTTGTTTATTTGTTTGTTTCAGTTCTGGAGATTGAATCCAGGGATGCTCTATCACTAAGATGCATCTTTAGCCTTTTTAATTAATTTAAAAAAATTAAGACAGGGTCTCTCTAAGTTGCTGAGATTGGCCTCAAACTTGTGATTCTCCTGCCTCAGCCTCCCAAGTCACTGGGATCACAGCTATGTGTCACCAGCTCATTTTGTACTTCCACCAGCAGTGGGTGAGAGCCAGTACCGCTCTTAGACTCAAGCCAAAATATCCTACTTTATAAGACTTTTATAAGTCTCTGCTTCTTTGTAAGGCCAAAGGGACCTGCCCACCTGGATCCCATGTCCCTGTTCTAGACCATGTCCAGGTGTGGTGTCCCTAGAATTCCTTGCCCAGATGGCCCCCTGCCAATTTCTAGGATCCGCAAGGGCCTCTTCTTTTCTAGGGCCCAAGGTGTGGGCAGAGGGTCCACATATACATGTGAGGCTCCCCTGGTATGGTCTGAGAAGAGAAGCTGGTGGGCTCTGAGCTGGTGTTCACACATGGCCATCTTTCAGTGAGGAAGTCTGAGTAATGCAAAAATTCTGAACTTGAACCTGACCTTTCTTCTCATGTTTGCTTAGGAAGGACATTAGAACATATTTAGTTTAACAGGTTGTTAGTGAGGCTCAGAGTTGTAAATATTTAGATGTTGGGTGTGTAGAACCCCATTTGCGCTCTTGCCTTGGGCAAAAAACACAGTTTAACAAGGATTCTTCCCATAGCTCATTGCCAAATGTGCATTTTTGCCAATCTTATAGTGAGAAATGGTATGTTAGGAGACTGATGTTTGCATTCCTTTAATCTGAGCGAGGTTGAATATCCTTTCCTCTGTTTAAAAGCTATTTGTATTTTTTTTCTGTGTTTCATTGGTCATTTTCTTCTTAAATGTTAAGGGGTCTTTCTTTGTTAGGAAGATTAACTGTGCTATGTATTACAAATGTTTCTCCTAGTTCTCCTTCTTTTAATATATATATTTTTTTAATTTTTGGCAAAGCTGAGGTTCAAACTTGGGCCCTTGTGCATGCTAAGCAAGAGCTGTACCACCAAGCCACACCTCCAGCCCCTTGCAAAAGCTTTTTTATATAGGATTAAATCATATTAGCTTATTTTCTTCTTTAATGGAGGAAGAGTAGCAATTTACATTTTTGGAGCTATATTCAACATACAAAAAAAAAAAAAGCATAAACCCAGTATAAACTGTTTCTAGAACAACTATGAAGTGAACACCCTGTAGCCTCCACCCAGGAACCCTGCCAGCACTGTTCCTCCCTCCCTCGTCACAGCCCTTCCCTCTCACTGCTATGGCCAATGTTGATAATAATTTCCTTGCTTCCTTTAGGGTTTTTCTTGGGGATCAGCAAACTTTTTCTGCAGCACTTGAGGTGCTGCAGGACATGTGGTCATAGTCACCACTAATCAGCGGTGCTGTTGTAGCTCAAAAGTAGCCACAGATAATACCTAATACTTTATTTATGGACCTAAATTTGAATTTCATGTAATTCTCACATATCACACAATGTTATTCTTCTTTTGACTTTTTCCCCCCCAACTGTTTAAAACTGTAAAACCATTCTTAGCTCATAGCATACATCAACAGGCAGGGCTAAATTTGGCCTCGGGGTCATAGTTTGCAACCCCTGTCTTGTTTCCTGTGTATGCATCTCTAAACACAAATTTGCCTGTTTTTGAACTTTAAATATAGGTTGAGCGTCCCTTATCTTAAATGCTTTGGTCCAGAAGTGTTTCAGATTTTTTTTTTCTGGACTTTGGAATATTTGCATATATGTAATGAGATAGCTTTGGGGTGGGCCTGTAGACACAAAATTCATTTATGTTTCATATATATCTGTGCACATAGCCTGGAGGCAGTTATAATTTTATGCACAAGATGAAATTTCATGGTATGGAATTTTGCACTTGTAGTATCATAACAGCACTCAAAAAATTTCAGAGACGTAGAATTTTTGCATTTGGGATGATCAGTCTGTAAATGGGGAGAGAGGGAGAGAGAGAGAGAGAGAGAGAGAGAGAGAGAGAGAGAGGGAGAGAGAATGTGTGTGTATTGTTTTGTGGCATGCTGTTTCCTCACTCACTGTTATGATCATGAGAGTCATCCTCAGTTTGCTTGTAGCAGCAGCTTAGTTGTTACTTGGGGGTATTATGGACAGTGCCATGAAGACTCTTGTACTAGCTGTAAATGTAGACTTCCTCCAAATTGTATTCCATTAGTGGAATTGCAAGGTGTGCATATATTTACTTATCAGATACCACCTCTCTCTCTCTCTCTTTTTTTTTTTTTTTGAAGTAGTTTACACCCTTATCCGCAGTAGATAAGAGTTCCCATTCTTCTGTAGTTTTGCCAGAACTTGATATCATGAAACTTTTACATTTTTACCAATCTGGTGGTATCTAGATGATATCTCACTGTGGTTTTAATTTATATTTCTCTAATTACTAGTGAGGTGGGGCTTGATTTCTCTCTCCCTCTCTCTTTATAGCACTGGGGATTAAATCCAGGAGTGCTCTGCCACTGAACTACATCCCCAGCCCTTTCATTAT
Source organism: Marmota marmota marmota (assembly GCF_001458135.2). NCBI lineage: Eukaryota > Metazoa > Chordata > Mammalia > Rodentia > Sciuridae > Marmota > Marmota marmota. The sequence continues at coordinate 3,447,060 of NW_026000240.1, forward strand.
TTTTCTTTTTTGAGACAGTCCCACTACATTGCCTAGGTTGGCTTCCAATTTGTAGTCCTCCTGCCTCAGCCCTCTCCCCGCAGTAGCGAGAGGACTGTGGGTGTACACCACCTTGCCCAGCAGTGTTTCCTATGTTTAACGAGCATTTTTTTGTAAGGTACTTGTTCAAGTCTTTTACTTGTTTCTTTGTTTACTGGGCTGTGTTTTTCCATCTATCTTTCTATGTTCTAGATACCTTTTGTCAGTTATATGCATTACACATATATTTTCCATTCTGTGGCTTTTCTTTTCTTTTTTCTTCTTTTTAAAATATCTTTTGGTGAAGAGAAGTTCATGTTGGCCTATTTAATCAATTCAGAATCCACTCTTATCAAGGTCCTGGCCTGGAACACTAGCATTTTCTTCAGCTTATCCAAGACCCTCCTTTTAAAGTTCTTTAAGTTCCTGAGAATTTACTTTATTTTTGGTAGGTTTACTAGTAGAGCCTGCTAAACAGCTGTAACAAATATACCCCAAAGTTTAATTCTCAAACACAGGAAAAGTATATCTTTATTACTTTTTTAATTAATTAATTTAGAATTGTACTCTAAAGGTCTGGGCAAGGAGTTTAGGTCAGCAGGGGCTCTGATCCTCAGACACTGGCAGATGGTAACCTGCCATCCTCAACTGTAGCCTCTGGGCTGGAGGAACATGTGTGGGAGACTCATAAGCCAGATCTGGAGACGGCTTACAGGCCTGCCCCCACCTTCCAGACTGCTAGCAGTGCAGGGGGCCTGTCCCCCTCTCCCACTCTCTCTGCTTCCTTGCCACCATGAGTTGTACAGCTTCCCCCTGCCACACCCTTCTCCCACACCTTGGGCTGAGAGCAATGGAGTCAACTGTGCGTGGACTGAGACCTCTGTTACTGTGAGCCAAAATAAACTTTTCCTCTGAGTTGTTATTGTCAGGTATTTTGGTCACAGCAGCATGAAAGCTGACTGAAACACACCATGAGTTGGATATTATTATCCCAGGTTCATAGATGAACAGTCACATGGAGAGAAGTAACTGAGCCATTATGATTTTGGTTTCTATCATAAATTCTGAAGTGTTTGAAACTTTCTATCTGAAATTTCATAGTCCTGAATGTTATTTTTGTTTCTGCAGAAAGGGCCAAATAGGACACCTATAGCAGCCATCTGCCTGACCAGCTTGGTGACCATGGCTTTTGTCCTTGTGGGTCAGGTAAATGTTCTGGCACCCATCGTCACCATCAACTTCATGCTGACGTACATTGCAGTGGACTACTCTTACTTCTCCCTGTCTATGGGTCTCTGCAGCCTTCCTCAGGTGCCTGAGCCTGTGCTTAGGGAGACCTCAGAAGCTCTCCCCTGTTCTGAGCACCTGCTCTTAGAGAAGGCTCCCAGCTATGGCTCTGAGGGCTCTGCCCAAAGCCTCTTTGAGGGCACTCTACTACAATTCACCAAGGACATGGATCAGCTCCTCCAGCTAACCAGGAGGCAGGAGAGTAGCCATCCCAGGCCCGGAGACAGTGACAGGATCCCAGAGAGTCAGAAGAGGAAATGCAAGAAGGTCATCAAGAAGAACCTACAAGATAGCTTCCTCCTGAACCTCAAGTCCCCTACTTCCTTCCCTACTGAGGGCTCTGATGGGTTGCCTGCTGTCTCTGGGGAGTACCAAGAGTTCTACCAGAACAAGCTGACTTCCAGGAGTGAAGGGATTCTGCCTGGGGAAACACGTGGGCAACAATTTGTCCCTGAGCCAAGCAACCAGCCTAGGGTGAGTGGAGAAGGTGAGTGCTTTGGAATCACACTGGGACCTCCTCCTATTTGAGAGTGACCACTGATTGCCTTGCTACCCAGCTTTCACAGTTTTTATAACTCTTGGTGGATTTGTTTGATATTTACTTTAGAATGTTATATTCAGGTACCAGCTGAATTACCTATAATTCAGATAGTGTAGTTAGTTTCAAACAAAAATTTATATCTACTCCTGTTTGTAAAGAGCTGGAAGCCAGGGCTAGTAATTGAATTGCAATTTCTTTTCACTCAAAAATCAGCTGAGATATAATGCCAATGTGAATGAAACCAATTTCTCCTTTCAAGAGAAGTGGAAATGTGTTGGAGTCAATACCCTGGCGAGGACCCAGTGTGAGTCTTTGGAAGATGAATCTTTCAAACCAGATATGACAGGATGGGGAGAAGGCAGATAAAGGAACACAGTTTTTCTTTGCTGTCTCAGACCTATAAGCACTGAGACACCAAGAGAGATTCTCAAGAAGCTTAGAGGACATGGGTAAGAGAGAACTCATAATGTTGGAGAACCTCCATAATCTAGGTGCTTTACGTCTTGCAATGGTTTGGAGCTGGAATATCCTCTAAAGGTCCATGTGCTAAAGGCTTGATCCCCAGCAAGGCATTGTTGGAACCTTTAAGTGGGATGGGCTAATGGGAGGTCTTTAGGTTACTGGAGGCTTGCTCTTGAAGGTGATTGTAGGACCCGTCCCCTCTCTTTGTTCTCTTTTGCTCCCTGGCTAGTATACATGCGTTTCACTGTACCATGTGCTCCTGCCATAATGTGCTACCCTCCACAGGCCCAAAGCAACTGGGCCAACGAGTCATGGATTGGAACCTCCAAAACTGTGAGCTGAATAAACATTTTCTCTTTATAAGTGAATTTTCTCAAGTATTTGTTACAGTGATAGAAAACTGAGGAACACACTCCTATCGTTTCATGTAATATTATAGATATCAGCATTTTCTGTTTTACAAATGAAGATCGTAAGTCCTAGTGAGTTCACACAGAAAAGTCTCAGAGCTGATTCTTCGTACACTGAATGTCACTCCCAGTGTTCGAAGCTTATGTTCTTCCTTCTGTAGTACACCATCTCTTGAGATCTGTTTAGACAAGTGTGAGCAAGGAGGAGGAGGCAAAAGACAGAAGAATATGTCTAAAAACACATTGTCTTCTTCCATAAACCTGATTTCCTTTCTTTACCTCTAAATTGATGAGAAGGTTTTCATGGTAGGAATATTATTAAAAATTTTAAAGTTATTTTACTTTTATCAAATTAATAAGTATATAGATTAATAAGTAAATCATATTAAAATTAATATAATCATCCAGGTATGGTGATGCATGCCCATAATTCTAGCTATTAGGGCAGGGGGTTGAGGCAGGAGGATTACAAATTTGGAGCCAGCCTCAACAACTTAGTGAGATCCTGTCCCAAAATTTAAAAAAATAAAAAGGATGGTGATATAACTGAGTAATAAACATGCTATCCTGACATGTGTGAGATGAAATCTCAGAGTAGTTTTGATTTGCATTTCCCTAATTGCTAATGATATTGAACACTTTTTCATGTATTTGTATTTCTTCTTTTGAGAAGTGTCTATTTAATTCTTTTTCCCATTTAATAAATGTCCCTGGGTTCAATCCCTAGTACCAAAAATAAACAAACTAACAAATTGATGTAATGAGAAATAGTAGTTCCCACTCTTGCATACCATCCCTTTTACCCTTCACTAGGGTAAAACCCCACTCCCAGACCAAAAAACTTGGGACTCAACCAAAAAGTGGCCTCCTCTGTTAACTTTCCTATTACTAAATAATATATTTGTATTGCTACTTTAACCTGTGACAATTTCAGACATCATCTTTGGACTGACTTCCTGTGATGTAACCAAGGTCTTTTTCATGCCATGACTTCTCATCTAATGCCTGCAATTTAGCTGTACCATAGTTGTATTTTAAATTAAGTGCTAGCATTCACATTATCATGACTAAATAAATATTGTTTAATTCTGAGCCATATATTGTATTGTGATCACGTTTCCTTTTTTATGTGACTCTTTCTGTTTCCTGGGGTTTATAATTATCTGTCTTTTTAATTTTTGGTTTTCTGTCATCATTGTTCTCTAAATGCTCTTGTAGATTTTTTAAATGCTTCACCTGTGCAGCGCAAGCACTGTACCACTGAGCCACAGCCCCAACCCCTACTAATTGTATTCTTTAAAAAACAACAACAACAAAAAAAAAACATTTATGGGCTGGGGATGTGGCTCAAGCGGTAGCGCACTCGCCTGGCATGCGTGCGGCCCGGGTTCGATTCTCAGCACCACATACAAACAAAGATGTTGTGTCCGCCAAATACTAAAAACTAAATGTTGAAATTCTCTCTCTCTCTACCTCTCTCTCACTCTCTCTTTAAAAAAAAAAAAAACATTTATCTTTTAGGTGTAGTTGGACATAATGCCTTTATTTTAGTTATTTATTTTTATGTGGTGCTGAGGATTGAATCCAGGGCCTTGCATGTGCTAGGCGCGTGTTCTACCATTGAGCTACAACCCCAGCTGCATTAATTGTATTCTTGATGACTGCTATCCTGACATGTGTGAGATGAAATTTCAGAGTAGTTTTGATTTGATTTCCCTAATTGCTAATGATATTTAACACTTTTTCATGTATTTGTATTTCTTCTTTTGAGAAGTGTCTATTTAATTCATTTTCCCATTTAATAATTGAGTCATTTGATTTTTTGGTGTTTAGCTTTTTGAGTTCTTTATGTATTCTAGTCAATCCTCTGTGAGATGAGTAGCTAGCAAAGATTTTTCTCCCATTCTGTAGGCTCTCTCTTTGTTTCCACTGCTGTGAAAAAGTTTTTAAATTTGACTCCATCCCATTTATGAACTCTTGGCATGACTTCCTAAGCTTTAAGGGTCCTATTGAGAAAGTTGTTGCCTGTGCCTGTAGGCTGGAGTGTTTGACCCCATGTTTTCTTTTAGGAGTTGTATAGTTTCTCATCTGATTCCTAGGTCTTTGGTCCATTTTGAGTTGATTTTTGTGCAGGGTGAGAGATAAGGGTCTAGTCTCATTCTTCTATGTATGGAGAGCCAGTTTTCCCAGTACCATTTGCTTAAAAAGTCTTATCTTTTCTCTAATTATGTTTTTGGCACTTTTGTCAAGGATCAGATGACTGTATCTGTGTGGGTTTGTCTCTGTGTCTTCTATTTTGTATAAAATTGATCTGTGTGTCTGTTTTTATGTCAATACTATCCAGTTTTTGTTACTATAGCTCTATAGTGTAATTTCAAGTGAGGTATTATAATGCCTCCAGCATTTCTTTTTTGGCTTAGAATTGCTTTGGTTATTCTGGATATTTTATTTTTCTAAATGAATCTTAGGGCTATTTTTGCTAGTTCTTTGAAGAATGTCATTGATATTTTAATGAGGATTGCATTGAATGTGTATATTGCTTTGGTATTAGGGCCATTTTAACAATATTAATTCTGTGTATCCATAAACACAGGAGGTCTTTTTTCATCTTCTGAGGTCTTCTTCAAATTTTTCCTTCTGTGTTCTATAGTTTTCATTGTAGAGTCTTTCACCTCCTTAGTTAGACTTATTCCTAGGTTTGTTTGTTTGTTCTGTTTGGTTTTAGTCTATTGTGAATGAAACTGTTTTTCTGATTTCTTTCTCAGCAGATTAATTGTTGACATATACGAAAGCTATTAAATTTTTCTGTTGATTTTGTAAACTGCTATTGCCAAATTTATCAGCTCTTTAATCTTTTGGTGAAGTTTTTTGAATCTTCTAGGTATGATATCATATCATCTGCAAACAGTGATAATTTGACTTCTTCCTTTCTTATTGTTATCTCTTTTATTTCCTTCTCTTGCCTAATTGCTCTGGCTAGAATTTCAAGCACTATAGGAATAGGAATGGTGAAAGTGGACATCCTTGTCTTGTTCCAGATTTTAAAGGAAATGTTTTCAGTTTTTCCCCATTTACTATGAGGTTGGCTTTGGGTTTTTCATATACAGCCTTTATGATGTTGAGATAGGTTCTTTCTATCCCTTCAAGTGCCTCTCAATGCTCCCATTCTTCAGAAGTCTACCATGTCCATTTCTTTTGTTCCCCTCTGTTCTGTGGCTCCCACTTTCCTGGCGCACTCTAGTCTGTTCTTAAGGCCTGCTACCAAACTGTTGTCCTAGAAGTCGTCTCTTTACCACTCCTCTGTATCAGATCCAGGGAACAAGAAATTTCTTGGGTCCAATATTGTGGTGGACTTGTGTCTTTTGTTGTTGTTCTGCCCAGCATTGGACCTGTGTTGGAGGAATTTCCAGTGTTATGAACCTTGGTGGAAAGCAAAGCAAGCCTTTCACACTCAAAACTGAAAATATCAGATACTCAGTTCTCTGGTTTCTCCTGCAGCCAGAGTTTAGGCACAAAACCAAGGCTCTGCTAATCAGATGAGTCCTCCCTAGACTTAGAATTGGGAACTAGAAACTTGAAGAAATGGAGAACTCTAAGGAACTTTCTAGAAACATGAGGGTAGCTGCAGGACAAGTACATTACTGGCTCCAGTGTCCAGGACTTCCAGGTCAGTGGTGCTTGCAGCAGTGGTGCCTCCGGTAGGCTGTAACATATGATTTTGAGTTTCCTTGGTTACATAGCCCTGACCTGACTCCCTGGTCTTTCCAACTATTCTCTTTTTAAGTTTTTGGTACTGGGGATTGAACCCAGGGCCACTTTACCACTGAGCTACATCCCCAGCCCTTTTTATTTTTTTATTTTGAGACAGGGCCTTGTTAAATTGCTAAGGGTCTTGCTAAGTTTCAAGGTAGGTCTCAAATTGCAGTCCTTCTGCCTCAGGCTCCTGGGTTGCTGGGAGCAGAGGCATGTTCCATCGCACCTGGCACAGCTATTGTCTGAGGATCAATATCCTTTTTTAAAATTGTAGTAAAATATACTCAATGTATAATTTACCAATTTAGAGTACAATTTAGTGTTATTAAATATATTTATGATGTTGTACAATCATCACCATATCTATCTGGTAACTCTTGTATAACTGAAACTCCTGGATCCATTAAACAATAATTCCCCTTCTCCCACCCTCCAGCCCTTGGCCTCCACCATCCTACTGTCTCTATGCTTTTGACCACTCTATTCGCATATAAGTAGAATCATACAGCATGTGTCTTTGTACTGGTCTGTTTCATCTAGTATAATGTCCCTAAGGTTCACCCCTGTTGTAGCATGTGTTAGAATCACTTTCTTTTTTAAGGCTCAAAAATATCCCATTGTATGAATATACCACATCCTGCTTCTCTATTCATCAGATGGTTGCTTCTACTCTTTGGCTCTTATGAATAATGGTGCTATGAACATCGGTGTATAAATATCTCTCTGACACCCTGCTGTCAATACTTTTCAGTGTATAACCAGAAGTGCAATTGCTGAATCACAATATAATACTACTTTCTAACTTTTTTTTTTTTTGAACTGCTACACTGTTTTCCACAGTGGCTGAACCATTTTACGTTTCTCCCAACAGGGCCCAATATTTACTTGTTAAATCCCATAGTGATTAATTTAGCCAAAGGGGTAGGTCCGGCTGAGATATCCTCCTCCTCCTCCTCCTCCTCCTCCTTTTTGAGGCAGGTCTTTGCTAAGTGGCCTAGGCTGGCATTGAACTTGCAATCTTCCTGCCTTAGCCATAGGTATGGCCATGGTATCCGGCTGCTGAGATACATACTCCAGTATCTTCTTAAGAAAGGATGAATGAAAAATACATTCTTTTGAGTCCTTATAGATCTAAAATTTTCTGGCTTCATACTTGATGTACAGTTTGGATGAGCATAAAACTCTGAAATTGAAAGCAATTTCCCCCACGCGTTGTGGAGGGCCTGTTTTTATCGTCTGTCCACTTTCAGTGAACTTTCTTTTCACTGTTGAGAAATTTGCCACACTGATCTCTTAACCTTAGAGCCTTTGCATGATGCCTGACCCTGCTTTTCCCTCTCTGCAAATTTTTAGGATCTTTTCATTTCACAACCATTGTACTGGCCACTTAGTAAGTCCTTCCATTCTAGAGCTCCTCGTGTCCTTCAGTCCTGGGGTTTGGTGTTGACCTCAGGTGTAGAAGGTTGACAAGACCACACAACTCAGTTCACGGCATGTTGTCATCATTTGTTCAAAAGGCACTTCTTTGATTTCTTAATACCTCTGGTTCCCTAAGAACAAGACCTTTATATCTTTGGGGGCCTCTCTCCTCTCATCATCCATCATGTTGATGCTATTTATATTTTTTTCTTTTTTGCTATCTTGTTTTTTAGGCACTACATTGTCCAGCTTTCTTTTGTATTTAGTCACCTGTACTTTTTTTCCCCTCCACAGTGTGAGGGTTATATAGGTCATATGTGCATCAGTTGCCTTATTGTTACCCCATCACAGGGTACCACGGCACAGCCTGGCCTGGCTGGGTCAGTCTCAGCAGCATCTGGCGCTTCTCATGATTTTGTTGTTGTTGTTGTTCTGTTATTGTTCCTGCTTATTCACCAAATTTGGGCTTTTGCATGGTTCTCCCTTGATGATTCTCTGCTGCCCCCACTCTATTATCCCTATTTTGAATTATCTGAAGTGATTCTCTAATTTTCTTCCCTTTGCTCTCTCCCCTTGTTCATTTATCAGTCATTTTGTTCTTCCTGGAATAGTCCCTGAATTTATCTCCCAACTCTTCCAATGATTAATGTTGGTGGTTGTATCTGTCACAATTACGTTTGATCACAAATAACAAAATCTCAAAATAATAGTGGCTTCATCTAACTCATACAAAAGGAGCCAGAGGTGGGCAGTTCAGGGCTGCCATGGCCACTTCATGGTCCTAAGTGACTCGAGCTCCTTCTGTCTTTTTTCTTTACCATTCTTAGCACATTATTCCATGATCCACAATGTAGCTGTTGGAGGCTTGGCATCACCTTCATATTCCAAGCAATAGTTAAAAGGAAGGGAAGATGCACAAAGGAGCAAACCTGCAAGCAGAGGCATCTGGGGAAGCCTTTCTTAGTAGCCCTGTCCCAGGCTCCTGGGATTCAGTGGTTGGCATTGAGTCAAATGATGGTAACGAGCTCAAGGGAGGCTGGGGAGTGTCTTTTTACCTGGTCATCCTGCTACTTCATATAAAATTGTATATTTTTGGTTTTTTGTTTTTCCTTAAGAAAGAAGGGGAAACAGGGTAGCAACACATAGTCTATGCCACATTTATCTTGTTTTTATTTGTTTTATTGTCTAAATCTTTCCCCCCTAATTTGAACATCACCCATTCTTGTTTTGAGAGTGCAAGGACTTCTCTTATCTCTGATGTTATTGCTTAGCTCCCCACTTTTAAAGTCTCTTTCTGTTCCTATCATTGTTCCTCTTTTCTCTTTGGTTTTCTTCTTGCTCTGTATTGTTTTGGAGCTTTATTAAAATATCTGTTGATCTTTTGATTTCTTTTTAGACTTACAGGTAGAGTGCAAGTAGCCATATGTACTATGGGATCCACATCTGCCCAGTTCAATCAACTGTGGATGGAAAATAGTTGACAAAAAAAGTTCTCATAGTTGCTTCCATGTACTATATAGTTAGGCCTGTGGTGGTTGTGTCTGTGAAGAACATGCAAATTCTTTTTTTTTTTCTTATTATTCCTTTAGCAATGTAGCTTAACAAGAATTTACATAGCATTTACATTGTATTAGGTACTATAAGTAATCTAGATAGGATTTAATATATGGGAGGATGTATGTAGGTTATTTGCAAATACTCTACCATTTATATATGGCACTTGAACATCTGTAGATTTCAGTATCTGTGGGGATCCTGAAACCCATGTCCCCATGGTCACTAAGGGATGGATGAGCGTGCTCAAAAGCTCTCTTCATGGCAGGGTTTGTTGGTTGGAGCACCTCACTGTAGAATAATAGGAGTCCCTGACCTCTTCATTGGATGAACCCAGATGTGAATATCTAGAGGTTTTTCTCTGGGGCTCTTTTATTTCTCCAGAGTCCTTTCATCTCTTTCCTGGGGGACACGCCAATGGCTGCTTACATTCTGGGGGCAGGGTGAGATAATGGAGAGGGGGATTCTGTTGTTTAGGAGATGGACATTCATTCCCCACTCTTTGCTATGCCTGCTGCACCAAGCCTGGCACTCTGGCTGGGTTTCTTCAGAGGAAAGCCCCCTGGGGCAGGTGTTGGGCAGGAGAAGGGATTGTTGCTTGGTTATATGGGCAGAGGGGAGGATCTTAGAGTACAACAGATGGAGACTGGCCACTGGCTCTCTGCACCTGGCCGCTTAAGGGACATGGTGCTTCCTGGTCCTGAACTTTGCTGGGTGCTTACAGGGAGTGGGAGGCTCCCTGTAAGCACCCTCCATAGGGCCTGGGGCTGGTGCTCCTCTGCTCTGCTCAGACTGTCACCACTGTCACCTTTCCATCTTCCAAGCCTTGTTTCTCTTTCCTCTCTCTTTCCCTTTGTATGTAAGTTTATGCCTATTTTATGCCTTTTCTGTCTCCTCAGTGGCTTTTTAGGAGAGACATGTTGTCAGTTTACAACACTTAATGAATGAAATGGTCACTACCCAGCTGCCCAGGTTTTGGTATTTGCGCTCTTCCTGACCATTCTCTCTGCCTCTCTCTTTGCTGCCTTTTCCCTCATCATCTTGCACCTGGTCTTTTGCTAAGTCTCAAAATTTGTCTCCTGCCTCTGGGCTCTTCCCCCACATCCCATTCCTCTTCTACTCTGCCCACTAAGTGATCTTTTGCTCTTTCCTAAAATCTTTTGCTGGGCATAGTGGTGCATGCCTGTAATCCCAGTAGCTTGGGAGGCTGAGGCAGGAGGATCTCAGATTCAAAGCCAGCCTCAGCAACTTAGCAAGCCCCTAAGCAACTCAGCGAGACCCTGTCTAAAAATTAAAAATTATAAAAGGGCAGGCATTATAGCCCAGTGGTAAAGCACCCCTGGATTCAATCCCTGGTACAAAACAAAACAAAACAAAACAAAACAAAAAAAAACCTTTGCTGGAATCTAATATCTACACTAAAATCCTAGATCCTTTGTGATTTGCATGATTTCTCACATCCTGCCCTGCCCTAACTTCCTGGCTGCTTTTATCATGACAACCCATGCACTGTAAGTTTCAGCTGCACCCAAACTAGTGCCCTAAACACATCACATTCTGTGCCTCCTGCTTTTGCATATCCTGTTCAAATTGCTTTAGCTCTTCTTTCTTTCTCCATTTGGAAAAGTCTGACTTTAAACTTTTTTAAGACTTTCACCTCTTCTGAGAAATGTTCTCTGATTTCCTCCACTGTGTAACATTTGATTCCTGCTAGTAGTATCAACTATTTTTACATTACATTTACATCACATTTGTCTGCAAGCCTATTATCTGTGTATCTTAAGGACAATAAATATTAGTTTTATTGAATGTCTTTGCCACTAGACTTGAGCTTCCCTTGGTCACAAACCATGTCTTTGCACATCTGCCTTCATCCCAGTATTCATTTCATCAATGAACACATGGCCTAATTCATAAGAAACACAGCAAGTGTCATGAACTTTGTATAGAAGTTAAGAGAACAGGTTTAAAGCCAGATAAATCTGGGTTTGTATTCTGTCTTGAACAAGTACCCAACTTCTCAAAGTGTTTTATTAAAAATAATAATAATAATGCCCAACTCTGAACTTAGGAATGAAATAATCCTTATCAAGGGCTTACTTGGTAGTAAGTCAGGACATACTTGGTAAATGATGGGCAACTAAACAGATACAGCTAAAAAATCGAACTGTCAATCAGTAAAATAGACTAGGAAGAGTTAAACTGGGGCTGGGGTTGTGGCTCAGTGGTAGAGCACTCGTCTAGCATGTATGAGGCACTGGGTTTGATCCTTAGCACCACATAAAAATAAATAAAATAAAGGTATTGTGTCCAGCTATAACTTAAAAAATATATTTTAAAAAAAGAGTTAAACTGTTATAAGAACCTAATCTTTGACAACCCAGATGTCATCAAATCACAGTTGAATAAATCATTCTTGAGAGTAAATGGATTAAAAAATAGCTTGGGACTATACCTTATATATGCATGGATTCCTTATTTATAACAGCTGCGCAAGAGAGATATTTCTGACTATTGTGGACATCATCAAAAACAAAATGGATCTGATTAAATAGAAATAAAAAACATTTGAATAACACAGTGTCACAGAAGGAAACGATTATTCTGACAATCACAACTGATAAAAGCACAACTTCCAAAGCATATTCTTTAAAAAGCATAGGAAAGTCAAAATCCAGATTCTAAAAGGGGTCAGGAGAGATGAATACACGTTTACATTTGAAAAAAAAAATCAGTCCCCAGATTCATTCATGTTCATTCAACAAACTAAATATTGTTAGGAACTAGAAATAGCCATCATTTACCAAGTATGTCCTATCTGACTTACTACCAAGTAAGCGCTTGATAAGGATTATTTCATTCCTAAGCTCAGAGTTGGGCATTATTATTATTATTATTTTTAATAAAACACTTTGAGAAGTTGGGCACTTGTTCAAGACAGAATACGAACCCAGATTTATCTGGCTTTAAACCTGTTCTCTTAACTTCTGTACAAAGTTTATAACACTTGCTGTGTTTCTTATGAATTAGGCCATGTGTTCATTGATGAAATGAACACAAATCACTTTTATGATATCATTGCATATATATTAAGTTACCAAAATTTAGATTAAAAATGGTAGGTCTGTGGAAATCAGGTATATGTACACTTTGCTGGAAAAAACTGATATGCTCTTCCTAGAACTATTGATTAAAGTTTCTCTTCAATTTGGGAAATTTTGGCCAATTTGTTTCTTCAAATATTTTTTTCCTACCCTTTCTCTGCTGCCCCATGGGGCCCCATTGTACATTTGTTAGTACACATTGTCCTGTAGGTCTCTGAGGCTCTGTTCCTTTTCCTTCCTACTTTCCCCTCTGTTCTTCACTTTGGATCATTCCTATTGCTCTATTTTCAAGTTTGCTGATCCTTTCTCCTTCTCAAATCAGCTGAGGAGCCCATTTAGTAAATTTTTCGTCTCTGATATTGTGGTTTTTAACTCTTTACTTTTCCTCTGGTTCTTTTTAGTAGTTTACATTTGTGTATTGATATTCCCTATTTTTAAAGTCATTGTCATCATATCTGCTTTGGATCATTGACATTGTATTTTTCTTTAATTCTTTGAACATATTTAAAAATGACTGCTTTGAGGTCTTTGTGTGCCAAATCTAACATGTAGGCCTAATGCACAGTCAGCATCTCATGTTTTTCTTTTTTTTAATTTTTAATTTTGGTCTTGAGAATGGGTCACAGTTTCCTGTTTCATCGCGTGTCTTATAAAATCTTTGGTTGAAAACTGGACAGTGTGGGTAAATTGCAGCAGTTCTTGATTCTGATGTTTATTTCTGAGTTTTTATATATCGGTTTCATTTGTGTGTTTTTGTAAATTGCCTGGATTTGAACTGTGGAATCCATCTCCCTGTGGTATGTGGCTGCTGATGTCTTCAGTCAGTTTTTTATTCTCATTTTAACGAGCTTCCTAGGAGGTTGCCCCTGTGTCTGTATAATTCATAAAGCTTCCACTCTCTACTAGTCCATCTGTGTGTGGGCTGGGAAGCACGAAGTTTCAGCCAGTTCTTGTCTCCCCTGGCTTTTACTTTTTGCCAGGCTCTCTCAGGTCTTCCCAGTCATGGACATTGTTTTCCTGACATTCAGGAAAATATGGGAAGTTATTTAGTCCCTTCATGGCTTTTTCACCTCCAGGCTCTCTCCATTACATTTCTGGCTGGTCTATTGATCATCCTAGCTGGGTCTGTACCCTCATTCTTGCAAATCTAAGGACTTTCCCTGTCCATTTTTCTACTGTACTTATACTATTCAACTTACAAGGGTAGCTTTCCCCCACCCCTGATCCAAGTTATTTATTCCCTTTGGCAGCAAAACTGCTGGTGTCTGACCAGCTCCATACTGGAAAGAACTGGGACAGGAAAGGGAGCCGCTTGGGCAGGAAGGTCAGAGACTCTCACTGTTCTTACCCTTAGTTTCAGCAATTTTTGACAAATAAATGCTTTTCAGTTTGATGTCTTCATTTGGTAAGTTTCTAGAGCCCTGAAGTGGTTGTGTTTGACTACTTTGTTTCATTTTGTACTTATTTGGGGGGAAGAAAATTTACTGGCCTCTTCACACTACCATAACTGGAAGTCCTTCGGTATATTCTTTCTGAAGAGTGATATTTCAAGAATAAACAAGAAATATAAAATTGTATAATTGCCCTGATATAGTAAATCTGTTCAGAAGAATTGTGTTTCAAGGAAAACTGTACAACAAACCAAAAACTGCGTATAAGAAGTCTAAAGTTACTGGTGATGATGAGCCTCAAGTGTGACTAAGGGGAGTTGATAGTTGAGACAAGTGAAGGATTGGGGGATTGTGGATGTGGTATGAGATTCCTAGTGGGTATGAGGATTTGATCCCTGCCAAGATAAAAACTTTAAAAAGATTGTTAGAGGAGGACTTGAAGGAACTCAGAAAACAGGGCATTAAGTAAGTTGTTTATGTAGAGAGCACCATGAAGTCACCCAGAATGATTATGTAGTAGCATTGCGGGAATCAGACCAGTCAAGAAATGGCAAACGGCACTCAGAATGTGGGAGAACTCAAACTTTATTTTACAGTGGTGGGCCCAGGGGAGACCAGACACCAAATTCTGAGCCCCCATCTCCAGTTTCTCACAGCATTTATAGGTCATCTGGTGCCAGAACATTTCTAGTGTACACCACAGAAGGCTGTGCACATGGGGTTCTAGCAGGAACCACGGCTACAGTGCAATAAGGGGAAACTGGCTCCTCTCACAAAGCCTCAACAGGGGCATTTACACTTTGAAGAGGAGTAGATTCCTAGATGTAGTTACTTATAATCCAAAAGGTAGTGGTCTATGGGGTTGATTAGGTTTCCTGAAGAAGGCCTGACTAAAGGCCAGGGGAACTCTCCCTTTCCCAGGCACTAGTTTTCTTGGCAGTGTTCCTTCCATCCAGGACTGGTTTGTCATCCATCACAGTAGAGACAGAAAGATGCTGAGTCAGGGGCTGAAACCTGGACCAAGAGAAGGGGGAGTAACCAGGAAGTTGGGAAAGATCAGCAAAGATAAAGGGCAGGGAGTGAAATAATCTGAAGGAATGTGCTTCAGGGGGCTAGGTCAGAAAGTCGCAGTAACTAGAGAGGAAGGAAGATTTGTAATAGGAATACTTAATGAATGCCAGCTACGTGCCAAGGCCTGCACTTAAGACAGACACGGACCCTGTAATCCAATGGACCTAGAAGTATATAAATAACCATACAACTACAAATAATGGTGTGTTCTATGAAGGAAAGAAAATGGATCATAAGGAAATATTAATGGTATGAAGGAACAAATTTAGATTTCTGTGTTGGGGACCAATTTCTGGGAGGAAGTGATATTGAGCTGAGATCTGAGGGATGAATAGGAGTTAGACAAGTTGAGAGTTAGGGGATCCATGCGAAATGGGTCGCAGCTGGATTCCTAGGGCCAACCCCTCAGAAGCAGCTGAGATGCAGCAGAAGACTGCTGCTTGAGACAGGGTCAGGATACACAGCGGGGAGGGGCTGGGCAAAAGAGATGGCATACTCAAAGCATTTTTGCTGCATCAGGAATTGGGACTGGAGAATGGAGAGTTAGGGAGCTGACAACCATATTTCCTGAGCAACAAACTATGAAGGTTTAGTGTTGAAATGAGTATTGTTAGAAATACTCAGGAGCCACAAGGAATCAAACACATACTCAGAAGTAGCTCAGCAAGGCCAACTTTACTTCTGCAGGAGGGTGTGCTACAAAACAAGTCTGGCAAACAAACACACTTGGGCAGGAAGTCTGCCTGTTTTTATCCCTAACACAGCACTTCCCCTTGCTCTGATAGGAGGAGCTCAGGGCTACAATCTATGCAATTGGCTAATTTGAAAATTGGGGTGGGCACAGGGAAGGGCTGTAGTTAAAATGGCTACAATTGACTCTTCTATCCCAATTAAGACTGAAGACTATATTCTGAAAATGGACCACTGGACTTTCTATTTCTCACAGTATAAATATACAGCAAAGTTAATCCAACATACCATTTGTTTGAAATCACCATTGCAGCATTCATGGTAGTTAGACCATCTTGCTAAATAATCTATATGCATTTTCATGATTAAATTGGTCATTTCTGGAACCAGGTATATGAGGAAGACAGAACCACATAATACATGGCATGTTTTTGAGAAACCCCAATGTGCCTGAACTCCTTGGAGGATGAAGTGGGACCATACATGCATTTATGACCAGACCCTTTTCCCCCTCAGTCCCCTCAACCACCAGAAGAGGGAATCAAAGGAGCCATTCTCCCTTCCTCTTTCTCCTTCTTCATCTTCTGGTCTAAACCTGAGATGAGGCTGACCTGAGCTTACCTTCAGAGTCAGCAGATAGCAAAAACACTCTTGCAGTAGACAAAAGCCAACCCAACCCATCTGTGCAGGTGGTCACATCTAAGGGCTAAGAATACCAGGGGAGATCTGAACTTCCATTTCCCCAGATGGCAAATCTAAATGGATGTGCAGTGGGTTTCAGGGAAGCTTCCATTTCTACTCCGCCCCTCCCTTCCCTTTCCTATCAGATCCTTGGTGGATAGGAGGCCACTAACCCTTCCTTATTCCCTTTTCCAAGAGCAAGTGATAGGAGTTGTCTTCAGGCTGAGTTATAACATTGGGGTAGAGGAACTTAGGCATATTTGCTTATATATAAATACAGCAGAGTATAAAAATGTTGGGTAGCAAATTTGTAATCAAGGATTTGGCTAATTTATTTATTAGACTTCTCCCTGAAGCCCAGACTTCAGGAACAAGAAATCCAGAGGAGACCAACTACTTTCTACACCCACATGTGCAACCCCTGGGTCTCCCTGTTAGGGGTGAGTAACTTCATCTTGATCTCAATTATCTTGAAAAATAATTCAGGAGGAGGATGTGTGATTTGAGGAGGAAAAGGGCTAATTAGGAGCAAAGTGATTTAATTGCTTTCTGTATTGAAATTTAGATGAGACTACATTTGGCAAGATTTACATTTAATGGATCACTTATTTAATCAATTATTTACTTACTAAATAATTATACCTGATAACCTCTGGGTTACATTGGGTTCATACAAACATGTTGCTTGTGAGGAGGAATGGGACAAGGAACTAGGATAGGATACCTGTTTGTGAATAATTTTGATTAAATAATTTCAGAGGTATTTGTTATCCCAAATATGTACTTAAGTGAGGTTTCTTGAATTATGAGTGAACTTCAGTTGTTCAGACTTTGGCAGTGATCAGTTGATGAGACAGACTAATGTTTCTCAAGCCTTTGACTTGCTTACCATATGGAAAACTGTTAGGTAACTTGTCTTCCAACTGTTCCTGTAGGCAATTGGGTCCCTTCTCATCGTGTTTGTGATCCAGTGGGTCTATACCCTGGCTAACGTTGGTGTGGCTGCCATCGTGTACCTCTACATTGGCCACGCCAGTCCAGGGCTTCACCTTGGTAATTTTTACTTTCTGACTTCTGACAATATGTACTGACTTGCTAAGTATATTAGGAATCTTCTCTTTGCTATTTCTGATTTTAGCATAAATATAAAATTTATGCTTCCTTTAATCTTAAGAACACTAAATGATACAGAGTAAACATATTATCAACTGCATACTGTTGACATTAACCAAGATTCTAATGTAAGCCTCTTAAAATAATGCTAACTTCCTGATCCTATAATGCACATGATCTAATTAATCAATTTCCCACTATGTATCTATATATAATTTTAAAAAACATTTTCTAAAATTATGGTTTATTTGTTTTTCCAAAGTTATTTAAAGTTATTATGTGAGATATTTTTTGTAAACCTACACCAAAGAAAGGATGGGTTTTTAAAAAAGATTGGTAACCATATAGAAATAAATAGACAAGCAAAAGGAAGTCTAATAGAGGAAGGAGAATGGGGGATGGGGTGAATGGGAAGGAAAAAGGAGGGATGATGAACTGAAATTGATTTCCATGTATGTATGAGTTTTTTTGGGATGAACTCAACTACAATGTACAAGTATAGAGGTATAAAGTTCTAGTAGTAAAAAAATGAATCAAGAACTCCTATTCAAATCAGTGTATTTAATATCAGAATTATTTGGCCAGTATCAATAGCAGTCTCACTTCCTGCCTTAGTTCTAACATTTTTACATGTTGAGCTGTGTGATTCACTTAATGCCTGCTGAAAACTTCCCAAGGGCCAGATCCTCTGAGTGTTGCAAGGATGAAAGAAACATGTTCCCTACTCTCAAAGAGTGTGTGGTCTAGTGGGGAGATTTCATAGCATGCATTCAACACATGTTGGTGTGAATCTAAAAATATTATTAAAAATTAATAATATGGATAATATTAAAAGCATCATACAAAATGTTGAACTCCTAAGACAGAAGTATAATTTAGAAAAAAAATTTTGGAAGCTACATATTGGTACAAAGTCCTTAATAGGCTGCCTCAGGCAGTATTACAACAAAGAGGGGAAAACTGTGCTTATGGTGTGTGTGTGTGTGTGTGTGTGTGTGCGTGTTGAGGTGCACATTCACCTGATTAAAATGCGACTCTAGATGCCTATGTAGAAGCTTCATAAATATTTATATGTCTGTCTTCCCTGCAGGATTAGCCTCCAACTTCAGTTTTTTCCGATGGATACGATCTCTTCTGATGCCCTCCTACAGGTCTGTGCCAATTTTGGGACTGGTACCAGGATGGATGAGTGTCCCTGGGTCCTGGGAAGTGCTAAGTGATCCCATTCCTGGCTGGACTGAACTGCAATGTGGAAACCTGATCCCTGAGAGCCTCCAGGAGGCTCACCTTTCTCCTCACTGCCCTGCACCACACCAGTCCCCAGCTTCAGCTCATCAGAAGCTTTCCCCAGTTCATGTCCGCTTCCCTTCTTATCCTCAGTCATTATGCACAGGAGGGTTGTCTAGATTCTGATTGCTGGGATGGCAACTCAGGAGAGCTACTCTCAGTGAGTTCATGGTCTAGGACATTAGCATCAGCACCTAAGCATATAGAAGATTAAAGCCAAAGGAAATGTGAAAGTAGAACTCCTATTCCTCTCTCTCCAGGCAGAGATAGCTCATGTCACTGTGTTGGTGACAGTGCAGAAAACAACCTCAGAAATAAAGTAGGGATCCTGGAGAATTGCTCCACATTCAGATAGAGATACCCAGGGAAGGGAATCAACTTTCCTGAGACACATGAGAAGGCTTCAGAGAGAAGGTAAGGTTCCACATGGCCCTGATCAGTGTAGATCAGTGTCAGAGTGCTGTCTAACATGCACAAGGTTGAGAGTGCACTGTCCCTTGGCCCTAATCTTTCTCCTTCCCCTCCACTCTGTAGTGCCGACACTTCCTCACCTTTTAAAACCTCAGGATTCTGGGGAATCATCCCACTGTTCCATCCTCTTTCAATATCAGTGAGGGGCCAAAGCTGCAGACTGGGAAAATCTAGGCAGAACCCATCCAACCAAGTGTTTACTAGGTTTCATTTTGTGGTTTTTTGGTTTGGTTTGGTTTGGTTTTTGGTACCAGGGATTGAGCTAGAGTGCTTAACCACTGAGCCACATCCACAGCCCTTTTTATGTTTTATTTTGAGTCAGAGTCTTACTAAGTTACTTAAGGTCTTGCTAAATTACTGAGGCTGGCTTTGAACTCACAATCTTCCTGCCTCAGTCTCCTAAGCTGCTGGGATTACAGGTTTGTGCCACCACACCTGGCGTGGGTTAGTTTGTTTATTTTTGAAAGCTCTTGATATATGGTTTGCATTTGCCAGGATTCCCACCTTCCATGCCCAATGATGTGTAACTTTAGAATTTCCCAACTTCCTGTTTTTATTGTGGTAAAATACACATAAGAAAGACTTTACCTTCTTAACCATTTTTAAATGTACCATTCAGTGGTTTTAAGTTCACTCACGTTGTCATGTAACCACCATCACAACACAACTCCAGAATTTTTTTATCTTCATAAACTGACACACATACCCATTATACCATCACTCCTCATTTCCCAGAATCCCTCCCAGGACAGCTCTTGGCCAACACTACCGATCTGTTCACGTTGGCAGAGGAAATGAAACCTTGATGCTGGAGCTTGGATAAAGAAAAAGGAGCAGCACTTTAGAAACCAACAGGGAGGGAGTCACACACTGAGGGAGGAACAAAGGGTGGAGTGTGTTGAGGAGACGCCCCGTCATCTGCATGGGTGTCTATGTCCTGTGTGGGGCTCCAGGAAGGGTGGGCAGCCTGTCTTCCTCTCATCCAGTCTGAGGCACAAGGCTGGGTGACTCAGCTCATGCATACCCATACTGATCTCTGCAACCTGGTCCTGAGGACAAGTAGAGTAGAAGTGGAAACGGATTCTGTGTGGAAGTGGCCTACACGTTCTTGAGCTGTGGTTGGTGTGTGGGTGATGACATTTTGATGTGGTCTGATTTACAAGAATATTTTAGGTCATTTCCAGTTTTAAAGCCTAAGGATGGCCATGGGAGGTCACCACTGGTTGGTGGTACCCCAAATTCTTGGAATTTTACCTTGAAGGTCACTGTGGTCCTGTGTAGGAAGAATAATGTATTAGAAAGAGATTGATCTAGAAAAGGACAGTTCTCAGGATTCATAGCCGTCTTGGTGCCAGGGCTAGTGAAGTGGGCAGTGAGCCTCAGCTAAGTCAGCGTCAGAGCTGCTGGGCTCATGGAAGATGCTGGGCCATATATTGTGGTTATTCAGGAGGGGAAAGGACCAAGAAATGGTGACTCATTTAAAATAGAAATTGGTAGCTGAGTTTTCTGTTTTGTGGTTTTGAGGCCTCCCCACTATATCCCCAAATGTCCTTCAAGGTCAAAGAAGAAGAAAAATAATGTAGTCAAGTGTTCGAGTAGAAGGATTTGAGTGTAATGTCTCTGTTACACCTAGAGCTCCCATTACTAGGTGAAGTTAGCCTGGCCTCCAGAAAACTTTCTTTCCTGAAGCCTTAGCAGCTGTCCAGATGGGGATACTTAAGCCATTCTAAAGAGCAAAGTATTGTATATTATTTCCATGGACTCAAAAGAGTACAATGGCTTCATCTATTAAAAAAAGTAAAAGAAAAGATTAAAAGAATGTTAGCCAAAAAAAAAAAAAAAGTGCATCAGCAAAACCCCTTGTGATGAATGACTGGTGTGGCATTTTGTCACTTCTTAATCTTACTTTTTTAAAAAATATTTTTAAATTGCAGGTAGACAAAGCACCTTTTATTTTATTTATTTTTATGTGGTGCTCATACTTCGAATGAGCTGGGTGAACGCTCTACCTCTGAGCCACAACCCCAGACCCACTGATCTTACTTTTTGAAGATTCAACCTTTGTAGATGTTAATCCAGCTTTCAGGAGCTCTCAATCTATGTTATTCAAATATGTTCTCTACAAATATTGCCGTAGTCATGTGATCTGATCTTCTTATAATTGGGCATTTTACAGAGTCAGTAGAAGTTATTGCTTAAGTTCCATAGATTGATGACACTAGATTTCTATCTTTTTACAACTTTCAAATATATTCCTGATTTAAACAATTGAACCTTACTAATAGTAAAGTAGCTGGCTCTCAGTGAAGACTTAAGATCTGTAGGAACTGCAGATTTTAGGTAGAAAAACCAAGCTTATAAAAATTAAATATGGACAAAACTTCAATATCAACCTTTCTGGAAAGGTAAGAAAATGGAGGTATGTGGACATAAAGAGGCTTCCTGTGACCACTGAGCTGATTAGGGAAGGAATTGAGACCAGATCTGCCTTCTGCAGCTGTGCTGGCTGCCAGTCTGGGCTTTCCTTAATTTCCTTCTGATTCTAGCACTTTCCTTGGGTATCTCTAACTTTTTCTTTACGGGTTTATTCCAACTGTAACGGTATGCAGAGACTGTAGTGACAATGGAATCTATATTGGACTTGTCTTTGTTTGGAGGGCACTTTGTTAGAGTCTGTAAACAAGTCAAAAATAACACCTGGCATTTTGCCAGGGGAATGTTAGAGTTCCTAAACAAGTCTGGATGGTGCCTGGCAAAATGCCAGAGGCAGTGGTTTGAGAAGTAACAAAAGCAAGCCATTAAGTGTGGAGATTCCTTATTGGTTGACTGATGTATCTAGTTTATACTAATTAGATAAGCTGTGTGGAATGTATAAATACTGCTCCTGTCCTGCAATAAACGGCTCCCTCTCCTGCTGTATCAACGTACACAGGTTATTCGTCACCCCCCCCCTGCCCCCCGGTTATTTTGCTGCAGCCAGCCAGACTGCCGCAGCACTTGGTGTCAAAAGCTTCTGCAGTTTACCTCTTAGCTGTTAGCTATGTAAACCTTAGCTCTCTGGAAATCATTCCTCATTCAACTTTCCATCCAGTAAATCAAAGAGAAGGTATTTCTTCACACTCTTCTCAATTCTCCATTCCATTATTTCATTTGATTAAAAAAAAAAAGAGCAAAGAAAAGCTATAGAGGCCCACCACAACACAGTTTGTAAGGGGAAAACTCTCTTTATGGGTTGTCTCCCTTCAGGTTTTATGCTTTTCTACTTAAGAAGGGTAAATCAATCTTCCTCTCTCTCTCCTTGGGTAGACTATTTCTCATACTTTGAGTTCACAAACTGTTGTACATATAGCTGTCAATACTTTGGGCTGGGGTGTAGCTCAGAGGGAGCACTTGGCTAGCCTGCACAAGGCCCTGGGTTTAATCCCCAGCACTACAATAACAAACAAAAAGGGCACAATTGTGTTTTAAACATTTAAATACATGCTAAACATTAGCACAACCGATTTTATCTATCTATCTATCTATCTATCTATCTATCTATCTATCTATTGTACCAAGGATTGAACCCAGGAGGTACTTCACCATTAAGTTACATCCCCAGTCCCCCACTTTTTAAATTTTATTTTACTTTTTTTCCCATTACTGACTCAATTTATTTAATATGTGCAGATTATAGTTAGGTAGAAAAACCAAGCTTATAAAAATTAAATATGGACAAAACTTCAATATGAACAAAATCCAAATTACATGATGATTTTAACATAACAGCTTGAATTATTTTGCTGAATCTAACCCACTGTACACAAAGATAACTAGTGAGAGAAATGCAAGCATACAGTCTGCCCCCAACTCCCGGTTCTATTTAAGTACCAGGAAGTCTCTTTGTATTAGCCACTGTCTTACACATGACCTTTCTGGGCTTCAACTCATCATCCACTTATTTTTTTTTTTTTTTGGTTGTATACAAAGAATATTCACATCAATTCGTGTCTTCATGCATGTACTTTTGATAATGATGTCCATCACATTCCACCATCATTTCTAATCCCTTGCCCCCTCCCTTCTCCTCCCACCCCTCTGCCCTATCTAGAGTTCATCTATTCCTCCCATGCTCCCCCTCTCTACCCCACTATGAATCAGCCTCCTTATATCAGAGAAAACATTCGGCATTTTTGGGGGGGGATTGGCTAACTTCACTTAGAATTATCTTCTCTAACTCCATCCATTTACCTGCAAATGCCATGATTTTATTCTCTTCTATTGCTGAGTCATATTCCATTGTGTATATATGCCACATTTTTTAATCCATTCATCTACTGAAGGGCATCTAGGTTGGTTGCACAGTTTAGCTATTGTGAATTGTGGCTGTGTCCCTGTACTATGCTGTTTTTAAGTCCTTTGGGTGTAGACCGAGGAGAGGGATAACTGGGTCAAATGGTGGTTCCATTTTAGGTTTTCCAAGGAATCTCCATACTGCTTTCCATATTGGCTGCTGCACCAATTTGCAGTCCCACCAGCAGTGTATGAGTATACCTTTTTCCACATATCCTCGCCAACACTTATTGTTGTTTGTATGTGTAATAGCTGCATTCTGACTGGAGTCAGATGATATCTTAGTTTTGATTTGCATTTCTCTAATTGCTAGTGATGATGAACATTTTTTCATATATTTGTTGATTGATTGTATATCCTCTTCTGAGAAGTGTCTGTTCAGGTCCTTGGCTCATTTATTGATTGGGTTATTTGTTTTTGTTTTTTTTTTTTTTTGGTGTTTAGCTTTTTGAGTTCTTTATATACCCTAGAGATTAGTGCTCTATCTGATGTGTGAGGGATAAAAATTTGCTCCCAAGATGTAGGCTCTCTATTCACCTCCCAGATGGTTTCTTTTGCTGAGAAGAAACTTTTTAGTTTGAGTTCATCCCATTTATTGATTCTTGATTTTAATTCTTGCACTACAGGAGTCTTATTAAGGAAGTGGGGCCTAATTCGACATGATGACATGATGAAGATTAGTGCCTACTTTTTCTTCTATTAGATGCAGGGTCTCTGGTTTAATTTCTAAGTCTTTGATCCACTTTGAGTTGACCTTTTTTAATTTTATGTTTGTTCTTCTTAGTTATGTGTGACAGTAGAATGTATTTTGACATAACATACATACAGGGAGTATAATTTCCCATTTTTGTGGTTGTATGCCATGTGGAGTTACACTGGTTGTGAATTCATATATGAACATGGGAAAGTTATATCTGATTTATTCTACTGTCTTTCCTGTTCCCATCCTCCCTCCTTTCCCACTTCTCTCTCTGGTCCAATCAGTGAACTTCCCCTGCTACCTCCCCCAGTGCCTATTGTGAGCCAGCCCTTTTTTATATTTTATTTAGAGACAGGGTATTTCTGAGTTGCTCAGAACCTCTCTAAGTTGCTGAGACTGTTTAATATATATATATATCTTTTTGGGGGGCGGATATACTGGGGACTGAACTCAAAGGCACTTGGCCACTGAGCTACATCATCAGCCCTATTTTGTGTGTGTGTATGTGTTTGTGTGTGTTTTTATTTAGAGACGGGGTCTCACTGAGTTGCTTAGTGCCTCGCCATTGCTGAGGCTGGCTTTGAACTCGCGATTCTCCTGTCTCAGCCTCCCAAGCTGCTGGGATTACAGGCTTGTGCCACTGTGCCCAGCTGGAGGCTGGTTTTGAACTTGCAATCCTCCTGCTTCAGTTTACAAATACATCTGTCCAGAGTAGAGTTGTCTCTGCTATTCCCTCTCTGCTTCTCCATCCTCCTTACTGTCCTCTGTGTCTCTCACTGAAGGAGCTTGCGGTCCCAGGAGCAGATCATTTTGGCACCGTCCCTGGCAAGGGTTGACATGGAGATGACTCAGCTCACCCAGGAGAACACAGACTTTGCCACTCGAGATCGCTACCACCACTCCTCCCTCATGAGTCAGGAACAGCTGATGCCTCTGTACTAGGAGCCGCTCTGGGACCCTTCCTCTCCTAGAGCTTCGCTGGGCTCAGTGGACCCAAAGAGAAACTCATGGAGCTGCTTCTTCCTGATAGGAGACCCAAGGCCTGCCTGACCTCCCGCTGCTACTTTGGATTGCATTCTGGTCTGGAGTACCAGCCTAACCCACAGGAACAGTAGGAATGGCAGTGCCCTCCACTGTGTGGCACCCAACCTGGAGAGCTCTACTGGGACACCAGGACTTTCAGGTGATAGCAAGATGAGCAAGTGTGGAGAACAAAACGAGATTGCTTATTCCCAGGGCCACAATAAATGCATATTTTAAATTTATTGTATTAATTTTTTGAATACTTAATACACTCACATGGTTCTGAATCCCAAAGTATAATCATATAGAGAGCGAAAGGTCTCCTCCCATCATTGTTTCCTGTCTGCTCGGTTCCCATCCCCTGGCACTGAGGTAACTGCAGTTCTCATACACATTTCCAGCAATTCTTTATAAATATTCAAGCAAATAGGAATGTAGATTTTTATCATTCCCTTTCTGTACACAAGGTATCTTATTATACACATGTTCTGCACCTTGCTTTTTTTTCCCCTTAACAATCTAACTCAGAGACATTTCCATATCAATACTTAGAGTTTCCTCATTATTTTTCATTGTGTGGATTTTCCATAATTTATTTCACCAACTCCACAGTGATAGGCATTTTCACTCTGCCTGATATTTTGCTGTTACAGTGAGTTCTGCAGTGAATAATCCTCTACATATATACCATCATAAAGCAATTTGTAGGATACGTTCCCAAAAGTAGAATCACAGAGTATTTATAAGCTATTATTGTTTGATGAAGGTCTTTTTAGTTAAAAATTAAATTTCTATGAGTTGCCTAATGTCAACTCCTGTCGTCAAAAATATTTATAGTCCCTGACTCCCTGAGCGCCTATGCAATTGTCTTTGTGGAATGAATGGCAGAGGGGACAGGACTCATGGATGCTTTAAAAGCTCAGCCTGGCATTCACCACAAGCATCTAGCTCTGGGAGCCCAGCAGTGGCTTCCCCTGATAAGTTCGGACCTGGCCCAGGATCAGTGGTTTCAACACTGAGCCACGGAGGGAAGAACTGTTGGCTCACTTCTGGTTCTTTGATATTGGAGCTTCTCAAAAATTGGTGTGCTAAGCATTACCTGGTTTGCTTGTTCAGGCAACAGATGCCTGTACCTCACCTTAGGCCTTTTATCATTTGGGGTGGTTTCATGGGCTTTACATCTTTAACAAAGTGCTACAGGTGATTCAGTGTGGGCAGTCTTTGGACCACATTGTGGAAAACACTGACATTCATTATGGAGGTTTCTCAAAAGATTAGGAATGGACCAACCATATTACCCAGCTATATCATTCCTTGGTATTCATCCTAAAGAATTAAAATCAGTATACTGTAGTGATACATGCATACCCGTGTTTATAGCAGCACAGTTGACAATAGCCAAGTTACGGAACCAGCCTAGGTGTCCATCAGTGGATGAATGGATAAAGAAAATTTACACAGTCTAGTTTGATTTTAGACATCTGTCCTCTAGAGCTGTAAGAGAACACATTTATTTTTCTTTATGGGTGATAAAATACACAATAGTTTTATCACCCATAAAGAAAAATAAAATTATGTCATTTGCAGGAAAATGGGTGGAATTAGAGACCATTATGTGAAGCGAAATAAGTCAAACTAAGAATGTCAAGGATTGTGGATTTCTTATATGTGGAAGCTAGAGAAGAAAAAGAGGTGTGTGTGTGTGTGTGTGTGTAGGGCAGAAATCTCATGAAAATAGAGGTGAGATCAGTAGAGTAGAAGAAAGGGATGGGGGGGGCGAGGGGGAGGAGAAGAGGAAAAGGAGAAATACTGGAGAATGACATTGACCAAATTATATTGTTATGTCCTATGCATGTATGAATATGTAACAATGAATCTCACATTACGTATAATTATAATGCACCAATAAAAACCTA
This sequence comes from Marmota marmota marmota, assembly GCF_001458135.2. NCBI lineage: Eukaryota > Metazoa > Chordata > Mammalia > Rodentia > Sciuridae > Marmota > Marmota marmota. The sequence continues at coordinate 3,474,283 of NW_026000240.1, forward strand.
TGAAGGGAAAAAAGGAAAAGAAACACACTGATGTGTTGGATGGAAGGGCTTAGAGTGGGTGAGGGTTAGAAGGATCATGGTGAGGGGCCAGCTAGATCTTAACCTTCTCTCTGAAAGATAGGCTTTTGTTTATGTTTTTGTTCACAAAATATATCTTTGGTAAAATGTCAGATTCCTGATCACAATTAGAAACAATTTAAAGAAAGCAGACTTTGATTACACAGATGAGGTAGCCTACAAGCAACAGAAATGTGTTCTCTTGCAGCTCTAGAGGACAGATGTCTAAAATCAAACTAGACTGTGTAAATAGTAATGTGAATCAGGTCTTGGCCTGAGTTCCCCAGCAAGGATTTTTATAAGCTACCATTTTGCTGGGGAATGTATCTGAATGCTTATTCTTAAGGACTCAGAAGAGATTTTAGGAACACCTGTCCTGAGACCTGCTTCCAGATAGGAAGTGATCAGAATTTATCTCCTGGTCCTCTTTCCCTGAAATCTGTCTCACTGAGCTGAAGTCACATATTGAGCAAGGCTGAGCTGCCTCTAGGGCATCTGGGGGGATTTGTTCTTTGGCCCTTCCAGCTTCTGGTGGTTGATGCCAGCATTCCTGAATTTGTGGCCACATCACTCCAATCTTCACTGCTAACATCTTCAAATGTCTCTCTGCTCCATGGTTGCATTGACTTCTCTGTGTTTGTGAAGTCTGCCTCACCTCTGTCTTATATGGATGTGTGTGATTGTATTAAGAACCATCAAAGAATCCAGGCCAGTCCTCATCTCCAGACCTTTAAGTTAATCATATCTTTGCCAAATGAGAAAACATTCACAGAGTCCAGAGAACTCTACATTGGGTATCTTTGGGGACTATTTTCAGTGTACCACAGAAGACATTACTGAATCTTCTCTTTGCCTTTTTGAATTCTGCACCACCAACTTAAAAAGTCACCCTTCTGAAAAAAGATGCTACTGAGTTTGAACACCAGGAGAATTTGAAAAAGGTGCTATCAAAGCTGAACACACAGCAGAAGATTCAAGTACCCATGAAGATCACCTGTCCAACATGGTTAATTTTATGAAAAACAATAAGAGAAGAATGGGGATGTGGTAAAAAATTCAAACCTGATACTCAGTGTTGAGGATACCAAAATGAATAGCTCACAGCCTAGTTGTGTATAGGGCAATGATCAATAGGCTAAACCTTTAAAGAGGTCCAAGCATCTTGTGCTTAATCGAAACTGGATTGTGTAAATAATAATATTAATCTGATCTTGGCCTGAGTGCCTCAGAAGACAGATGTTTATTAGCTACCACTTTGTTGCAGAGTGCATCTAGGGAAGCAAGAGTGACTAAAAAGAGAATCAAGGTAGGGAATGATGCAATGTAGGATCATGTGCTTACTCTTGAAGACCCTTCTGAGAGACTACAGGAACACCTGTCTCAAGACCTCTTCCAGAGTTAGGAAGGGGTCACAATTTACTGGTCCTGTTTTCCATAATCAAAGGTTATCCCTGAGGGCATTGGGATTGCACTTGGGATTGGTACACATGAGAGTGCCTAGCCATTCTGCAGCAAGCAGAAACTGGCTAGAAGTCACTCAGAATGAGTTGTCATGGTGGCAGCTGAGATGGAACAAGTAGCTTCAGCCCCAGAGACAAGTGGGGCAGACAGGACTTGGTATTCACAAAGGTCAATAGAAAGTTCAGGTCATCAGAAAAACAAAGCATTCATGTCACTGGGTCATGCAGACAGGGTTTATACATCTAAAGGATGCCTAAAAAGAAAATGTCAACACAGTCTATAGGCCAGTGAGACCAGCATTGTTTTCTAAGAGGCAGAGGGGCAGACTCCTGGCCTCAAAGTTTCACCAAGAAGCTGGGTGAACCTGAGTGGCTGAGGCAGGAAGATGGCAAGTTTAAGAACCAGCTTGGGCAACTTAGAAAGACCCTGTCTCGAAATAAAAAATAAGTGAAATTTGCTCAGTGGCAAATTTCTTCTGGGTTCAATCCCCAGTACTAAAAATAGAGTTTCACCAAGAAGTCTACTACCGTGGGTAATAATATTTGAATAAGAGAGGATTGTATCAGATCTTCTTCTGGGACCATCAATGTCTCCCTTCCAGCCAAGTCATCTATTGAGTGATCCATCAGTGATCCATCTACCTACCTGCTCGCTCACCCATTGATCCACCCATTTACTCCCCCTCCACTCACACATTGACCTATTAATTCATCCATCCATCTGTCAGTTCACCAATCAATCTATTCATGTCTGGAACAACTGTATACATAACTTCATGAGTAGGTACCTGAAACCACCTCACCTGAACCAGGTACATTCTCATCAATCTCAGAGTTTTATTATGTAAAAAATGTGATCACAGGCCACTTAGGTATAAATGTACTCCCTAACCCTCACCCTCAGTCTTTCAGGGTGAGCAAAGCCCAAATCCCCACCTTGCAAAAAACTGGGAATCAGAACAGGTGTCATTTTCTCAAATGTCTCTGGAAGTCATGCTAACAAGTTCTGTAACCTATACAATTTGGTGTATCCTGCACAAACTGTTATTAAGTCAGTGTGGAGTTTAAGGTTCAGGATTTCATTATTCTTACTTCTGTCCAGGTTTCTGATTGAGGGAGTGTATTTAAGGATGGGAAAGAAGGTTCCAGTTTATGTATTAATAACAGGAAAACTTATTAAGAGCTTTAGTATAGAAGGCAATTGGAGTCAGCAGGTTGAAATAAGACTCTAGTGTCTAACATTCTTCCTCTTGAATCTAAGAATCCACTTCCCCCAAATCCCTTAGATAAGGAGCTGGAACCAAGAGAGAATGACCAACCTGCCTTGTCACCTAGTAACAGATGGACAGAGATCATGTGGTGACACACATGCATTACCTTTCAACTCAGGACCCTGTCCACCTATAAATTTGGCTTAAATTCTGGCCAGATTGGCTTCCTCCATTAAAAAAAAAAAATCTTCATGATCTAGGCTCCGGCAAAGTCCAGCTTCCGGTGTACTTTTCCCGATACATGCATGGCTGTTTCTGCTCCTCCTTGCTACACTGGGGAGGGTGGAAAGTGGGCCAGCAGGGAACTTTCTACTGTTGAGATAAGACAGTAGTGGGAGAGGCTAAGGGGCAGCCCAAACCTCTGGAGGGCCAGTCATTTGAAGTTCTCAAAACCCCACTGTCTGCCGAGCACCAGCGGTACCAGTAGCTTGTGGCAGTGGATTGAGGGCAGGGATATGAAGCTAGGAAGGACAGGAATAGTACACACAGTCCTAAAATATTACTTTTATATTACTGCTGTAACAAATTATCAGAAATCCAGTGCCTTAAAACAATACAATATGTACTCTTATAGTTCGGAGGCCAAAAGTCCAAAATGTTTCTTACTGAGTCAAAATCAAGGCATCCGCAGGGCTGTGTACCTTCTGGAGGCTCTAGGAGAGGATCCATCTCCTTGATTTTTCCAGCTTCTAGAGCCCACCTGTATTTGTTGGTCATGGCCTGTCCATCTTCAAAGCCAGCAATCACATTCAGTACCACCTCTGCTCCTCCATCATAGCTCCTCTTCCGACTCACCTGTCTTCTTCTGTTGCTTTTAGGGGCCCTTGTGGTTAGATTGGGCCCAACTGGTAATTCAACGCAATCTCTCCATCTCAAAATCCTTAATCATGTCTGAATAGTCCCTTTGCCATACCAGTTGCATATTTGAAGGTTCTGGAGATGAAGACCCAGCCACCTTTGAGGGAGGACTATTCTGCCTGCCACACCGGCCTTGGGGGCTGAGCTGGCGGGAGACTGTGGAGCTGCACACAAGAAATGGTGGGAGCATAAGATCAGAGCATTCAGCACACAGCCAAGCTGCACTCTGCAAGATGAACTCACAGGTGCCCAGGAGACAGGTGAGGAAGTCTTCCTGGAGGAAGTGAGTTCAGAACCAGCTTGGTTAGAAGATGTGGAACCAAGGGAATTAATCCAACAAAGACAAAGGAGGCAGAAGGAGCCATACCAGAGAGCGCAGGCTCGCCCTCAGCCTGCCAACCCTTTTTCCTACCTCTTGCTTTTAAGTGGGCTTACTTGAGAAGAAGGTTAATGTTGCAAATTCATGGCATTCTGGGAAGAAAATAGCTCTTCCACTTACTAGCTCTGTGACCTGGGGCAGGTTTCTTTCTTTCTTTCTTTTATTTTTGCATTGGGGATTGAAAAACTAAGGGGTGCTCAACCACTGAGCCACATCCTCAGCCCTTTTTTTTGTATTTTATTTAGAGTCAGGGTCTCACTGAGTTTCTTAGTGTCTTGCTAAATTGCTGAGGCTGGCTTTGAACTTGCCATCTTTGAACTTGCCTGCTTGCACCTCCTGAGCCGCTGGGATTACAGGCGTGCGCTACCACGCCCAGTGGGGCAGCTTTCTTAACCTTTCTGAGCCTTGATTTTCCTCTTTGTAAAATGAGAATTATTATCCCTACCTGCCAGAGCATGGAGCTGTGAGTACTAAGTAAAATAAGACTGCTTTTTTAAAGAAAATAAAGAAGGGGCAGCGGGCAGTGTTTTAAGAGCCACCCCTGTTTATTCCATGCCTCTTTGGGCAACACAGAAAGAGGAAATCACAAAAACAGAATAGGAAATCTGCTGCGCTTCTTGGCACATTTCAGAGCAGAGCAGAGTCCTGCTGCTCCAGGAGGCCATGATACATCTTGTGAGCCACAGACTAGCAGGACACCTTCACTAGCCAACAGCAGGAGATCTGCGGCATGTCCAAATCAGAGCCAGCTTGCCCCTGCCCTCCCCGCAAGGCAGGCCCTTGGCCTATAAAATTCATCTGACTACTTCCCTATAGCACTTTTGGCTCAGCCTTCTCCCTGCCCTGCCCTGCCCTCCCAGAGCCTGGAGAATGTTTCCTAAACACCAAAACATCAACCCCACTCTCCAGTTCTTTTGAACCAAGGCCTACTCTAGAGCCAACAACACACTCCTGTGCCTTGTCCCCTCACCCTGTCCTTATTGTGCCTTCCTTCCTTAGGGATACCCAGGAGGCGAGGATCAGCTGGGCGGTTGCCCATGCTGCAGCTTTTCTACACTGTTTGTGCTGCTCTGTGGGCAGGGGAATTGCAGATATCTACTCGTTAAGCATTGCTCAGCACCCTGCATCTTGGAGGTCTACCTGGACTCCTTCAGGAAGGCTCATAAGCAGAAACAGATGCCAGTTTGTCTTTTTGAGGCTTAAGCCTCTGGCCCTTGATGAGATACTCTTTTTAGGGAGAAGGTCCTATTCAGGTAAAAGAGCAGATGGCAAGAAAGACCCACGAGCATCAGGGGTCCCCAGCTGACTGTGTTCCTGGGAATGCAGCCCATCCCACAGCATCAAGGCTGGCATCCTCTCCCCGTTCCCTAGCTCTAATGCCCTGGGCTGTGTGGAGGATGGTGGGTCCCCACTCCCATTTATTCACCTCAATGAATGGGGGCCACAGCCACCTTCTAAAAGAGGCAGAGTGGTTCTACAAATGGCATCTAAAATAATAGCTAGCCTTTCTGTTTTATTTTGCTAAAATGTGGTGTGTGTATGTGTGTACTTTTCTGCTTGTTTTTTTTTTTTTTTTTTTTTAAAGAAAGCAGCATATTTCAAAACCTAGACTCACCAAATGTGGAGCCTGACTCAAAATGTGGGCCATGTGGTATATATCAGATTCACTTTAGGAAACCCTGAGAGCAGGTGGCATTTCAAAGGATTAGCAGTCATCCCCCAGCAACTGGCAGGAGGGCTTGGTGAATGCTGATCCGTGAGATGTGACATATACCATATGTATTAAGAAGCTGGTGATGAAGAAAACAACACTGGTTTCAAATATAAGCCCCAAACTGAAAGTCATAAGGGCAGATGCTCCAGGGGCAGGGTCAATTTCTAATTGAACTGTTTCTCACGCGGCAACTCTGTCTAACCATGTGGGTCTATGTCGGCCAAGGTGGGCTTGCTGCTATAACAAGAATCCCCAAAGCTCAATGGCTTGACACTCTAAATTTATGTCTAGCCCATATTACAATTTGATACAGGTCAGAAGGGAGTGAAGATCTCTGCCCTACATTGCCTTTCAGGGACCTAGGCTCCTTCAGTATAGTAACTAGAGCACCTTCTCTGCCTTCAGAGTCATCCTCTGGAATTCTCAGCATCTGGCTGGCAGGTGAGAAGAGATCAGAACACCTAGAAGGTCCCAGGGAGGTCCTAGGATCAGGACTGAAAGAGCTCATGTCACCTCCTCCTGTATTCAGTTGATTAGAGCTAGACACATATATTCTGACTGAAAGACAGGATGGGAAAGATAGGCCTGCTGGACACTCAGGAAGAGGAAGAACTGGTTTGGTGGGCATCCGGCCCATCCTGCCATTGTGCTATGGGACAAGAACAGATGAATTAGGTTCCTTGTTGAAGGCAAATGAGAGTCTCCTGATCTGCCCCAAGTGGATTGTGCCATGAGAGCTCTGTCTGTGGTAAATCACATGCTAGACCAACAGTGTTGCTTGGAATTCCATTTTCAGAACTCTCTTCAGAGCCTCTCTATATTCTAATGAATGACAACTTTTTATCCCTTGAGAGTTCATTTGACTTCTGGAAGCACCAGAAAGCATTTGAAACCAATTCTGGGAGCAAGGGCATCAATCAGGCAAAATTATCATCTTTTTATGGAAAATGTAGCAACCATAAAGGACACTGCTTCCTAAGGCAAATTCCAGGGCAGGGATCCCAACACAACACCCTTCCAAGAATTGGCAGTGTCATTGGGAAATTGTGTGAGGTCTCCTTAGGTGCTGATTTTGAAGGAACGATATTTATTTAGATAAGCTTTTTAGTAAGTTCTGTGTTGTGTAGTGAGTGACTTTGCAATTTTGGTTCATATGATGTGATTTATTCATGGTCCATGTGGGCCTTTTTTGCCCAATCAAAAGGTCTTCAGTAACAGGGGCATGTCTCCAGTAAGATATCATCTCAATATATATTTTTAAGTACTTTTGAAATGCCCTGTCAACCCATCTAACCTGTCATGGATTCAGTCATTCACTCAGTAAGTATTGATTGAATTGTCTAAATGTGCAAAGTTGTTTCACATGATTCAGAAACTGTGATACTAGATGATATAAATTGCTTGCTTTGTAGCCTGAGGCTCAGTTTGTAGGTGCTGGAAGCAGAGTGTTCTAGGATGAAAAAGCAGGAATTGGGCACAGACTTCTGGGATGGCCAGGAAGAGAGGAAACCGGGCTTGGAATTGGCTGTACTTAGATGGTGCCACCAAAATATTCTGAGAAGAGTACTTATCCATAAGATTTTTCTGATGGGCTGGAGAATATTGGACCAACTTTTCTCAGGACTGATGTTTTATTTTTCTGGGTAAACCCAGTACCTTAGAAAATCAGCATGTCTGCTTTAGAATACTGAAGTTACCCTAAGATGCCCAATTCAGGTTGTCTTTTCCTCACAAGCAATGAGGAGGAAACAGAAGTAATAGGGACAGACCCTGCTCTGTGGCTGCCATTTCAGGAAGGAATTTGGGGGTCTCTTGCTATTGCTCCATCAATAGCAAGAGGTGCATTCAGAGGTGGATTAAAGCCTTGTTTCTTTTCTTTTTTGGGGGGAGACTGGGAATTGAACTCAGTGGTGCTTTACCACTGAGCTATATCCCCAGTCCTTTGCATTTTGTATTTTGAGACAGGGCCTCATTAATTTGCTGAGGCTGGCTTTGAACTTGTGATCCTCCTGCCTCGGCCTCCCAAGTCACTGGGATTACAAGTATGCTGTATCACAACTGGCCAAAGCCTTATTTCTTAAAGTGTGGTCCTCAGCTCACTGATGGAAAAAAAAAATCACCTGGGATATTTGCTAAAATGTAGATTCTGATGTCCTTCCAAGACCTTCTAAATCAGATTTTCTGGGCTGGGACATAAGGACACACATTTTTACGCACTCCCTTTCCACCCCGGTGATTCTCTGAAGTATGAGAAACACAAGTAGAAAGGCACTGGGCTGCCCTGTGTCTGAGACTACCTGTCTCCATCTGCTGTGATAAGAAGCAGCAGTCCCACACCAGAGCCTGTGGGCTACCTGCTAATGAGGCACGCTGGTCCACGCTGGGAACCATCACTGCAGCAAGGCACTTCCTCATTGTCCTCTTCGGTGAGCCAGAGACAAAGCACTTCAGACCCTTCTTCCATTAAGAACAGTGGAGTTGGGCCCCACCACCTTTGTGTGCATGTGTACCAGCAATTGTGTCTGTGCACCTGTGGGGTCTATTTATCTCTCTACCATTGATGGGTAGGGACCTTCCACTTACCTCCTACCCCAGCCTACAACTCCTCCTTTCCTTCCAGTTCTACCTTTTGGGCCACCAGGGTTCCACATCCTGCCTGGGCTCCCTGGTCTTGGCTCCTATCTATAGCTGGGATCCTGCTATTAAAATTAAATAAGAAAATCTTTATTGAGCCTTAGGCTAGACACTCAGAACAACTCGATGAAGTAGGTATTATTATTTCTGTGCGCGTGCACACACGTGTATGTGTGTGTGTGTGTGTGGGGGGGTACATCAAACTCGGAACCTTGAAAATGCTAGGCAAGTGCTCTACTACCAAGCTAAATCTCTAGTCCCTATTTCTCACATTTTATAGGCGAGGAGACTGAGGCTCAGAAAAGTTAAATACAGACATTCCTCATTATCTGCAAGGTATTGGTTCCAGGACTTCTCCCACACCAAGGATACCACAATCTGAAGCTGTGCGAATCCCTTATATAAAATGGTGTAGCATTTATATATAACACACATCCTTCTGTATAATTTAAATCATCTATAGATTTCTTATGATACCTAATACAATGTAGATGTTACATCAATAGTTATACCATATTGTTTGGGGGGGAAACATGACAAGAAAAATAGTCTGTACATGTTCAGTACACATTTTTAAAATATTTTTGTTCTGCAGTTGGCTGAATCTGTCAGAACATGTGGGTGTGGGGGACCAACTCAAGTTTACTCAAGGTCATATATCTAGAGCTGGATTTGAACTCAGATCATTTTTATGAACAGATCACTATTCAAGGTCCCCATGGAAGCCAGCCCAGAACTTATCTTCTCTAAGTTCCCAGCTTCTCCTCCTTCCCAGCTCTCTAGAGCAGGTGTTGGCAACTACAGCCTTATAAGCCAGATCAAGCACACAGCCTATTTTTGCTTTAATTGATGTGAAATTCAAATAACATAGGGTTAACTATTTTAATCACTGCCTGTTTCTGAAAATGCAGTTTAAGTGGAACATGACTCGCCCATTCATTTATGTATTATCCGTGGCTGTCCTCAAAATACAATGGCCAAGTTCAGTAGTTGCTGTGACAGAGCACATATGGCCCACAAATCCTAAAATATTTACATCTCACCATGTATAGAAGAAGTTTCCTGAGAAGATTTTGATCAGTGCTCTTCCGAAAGGATCCAGGGTCCTGGGAATGAGTTTTCTCAGACATCATCATTCAGAAATGCTGGTCCTTTCTAAAGACTGGCTTTTGCTTGGTCACATGCCATGCCTTTGCTCTTCATGGACCCAGCTCTTCAGCTACCCCTGAGTCCCTTCTTCCTTCTGTCGCCACCCACATCCCAAGTCAGTCCTGGCACATACACACCTGTGTCTGGACTTGTGGACGCCGTGCCAGTTGTCTTCCTTCCCTCACCATGTACCTGAACATTCCACTTTCTCTCCTTAGGCTTTCACTCTTCACCTCCCATATCCAACTTCTGCCCTCCCGCTAGATCTTGGATACATTCCCACCTGGATGCCTTGGCATTTCATGGGATTTAAGGAACCTGCCCAGCACCCCCATCTTTGCTAATACCATGCTTTCCTGTTATCTTGCTGTCTCAGCTTGTGACTGCCCTCCCCATCACCATTGCCAGTTCTCCCACCAAATTCCATTGCCTAGTTTGGAAACCTTTCTTGAGTTGCTCCCTTCCTCATTCTCACTGCTGTTTCTTGTCCAGGCCTTCATCATCTCACATCCAAATATCTCCTTACTGGTCTCTTTACTTCCCTCTTTTTTCTTTTTGGGCCCATCTGCCTCATTTTCTTTCTTTCTTTTGGTACTGGGGATTGAACCCAGGGGCACTTATCCACTGCCACGTCTCCAGTCCTTTTTATATTTTATTTAGAGACACGGTCTCACTGAGTTGCTTAGGGTCTCACTAAGTTGCTGAGGCTGGCTTTGAACTCTCGATCCTCCCGCCTTAGTCTCCTGAGCCGTTGGGATTACAGGTGTGTGCCACTGCACCCAGCCATTAGGCTCTTATGTTCGCCTTGCCATTCTTTCCAACCTCCTCTCCCAGCTCTCCCTGTATTATGCTGAACACACTGTGTCCCTGTAGGTCTCAGCACCTCTATAAGACTTTCTTCCACTTAGAATGTTCTCTGTTTTCTTTGCTGGGAAACTCCTAAACATCCTCTGGGAAAGAGTTCTAAAGTTACCTCTTCAAAAAAAGCTTTCCAGCAAGTCTGAATTGTTTTGAAGCACTTGGTTTATACATATGTAAAATATATTGCACATATTTATGGCTGTATCCTTTCTCCTAATCTTTTGGCTCATCAAGAGTAGAATATATATATATCTTCCTCATCTTTTTATAACAACCTGGCACAGTGCCTGTTGGTACAGAGTAGGTGCTCAATAAATGTTTCCTGAGGAACTCCTTTGATCATGTCCCTGCATTGCTGAAAGTTACATGGTGTCTCTATTTCCTTTTGCATTAAGTAAAGGTGCTAATTTTAACCATAGCTGCACATTAGAACTATCTGTGGAACTTTCAAAGAATATTGATGCTCAGGCTCCACAGCCAGGGATTCTTAATAGACAGGTTGCAGACTTTGGCATTTTATAAAGACTCCAGCAATTCTTCTGTTAAGCCAGGGCTGAGAATCATTGGTCTTAGATCTGGTTTTCAAGGTTCTCACTCATTCCTCCATTTCCTTGGGAGGCCTCTCAAGAGCTCTCTGTGAAAACACTCCAGTACACGTGGCTCATCCTTGGAGCCCTATTGCTGCAGATCCTTCCTGAATGGCTTTATATCCTTCTGTCCACACTTCCCTCCCACCAACAAAGTGTGTCTGGGGAAAGGGACCCTGCAGCTTTGCATCCCAGAGCACAGGGCACAGGACTGCCATTGCCGAGGAGCTCATGAAGGATTTATGGGCTGGTTGCTTAAGGTCTTCCTTTGTAGGAACCACCCTGGCAAGTTCTGGGGAACCAAAACTCTTCAGGGTACAGGCCTCAGAGTACAGGTCTGTTTTGGTTGGATAGGGCGGAAGAACTTGGATGGGAGCTTGTGGCAGGTACCCAGCCTGTCTTCATTAGTGTGTGAACAGCAGGAACTTCCCTAAGCCAACAAATGACTCCATGCTGCAGAGAGGGAAGAGTCTTAGCCTTGCTCTGATGGTAGTCAGACATATAGCCCTGTTTCCAGTCCCACCCTCGGGTTAGATCCCTTCCTTGTGAAGGTGACAGTGGAAGGTGGTAGATGGGGCACTGGGCTGGTATCTGAAGACGAGTCCAGTCCTGGCTTTCTGCATGCCTTCTGTGGACACATCCCTCCTCTCAAGGGCCTGGGCCTCCCCTAGGCTCCCTTACAGCTTAGTCAGTAGGGTTTTCTTTGCTCATCTAGACCAGGAGCCCCAGTATGAGCCAAGGGCCACTTGGAAGGGGTAAAAGATGCTACCAGCGACATGTTCCCACTTGCTCATGTGAAATGTAGACCTTTGGAGATGGGATATTTTAGGATTCTCTCTTATTGTCCACATTGGGTCAAGGGTTGGCAAAAATGTTTGTCTAATGAAAAGTCACAGGTCCTAAATTATAAAACATAAAGAGCTTCACAAGTTTGCTTTTTTTTTTAAACTAAGATAAATAACAATACTTTATCTTTTTGGAGCACTTCCCCCCCCCCCCAAGTTTTTCTCATATCCATCATCTCGTTAGATCGTCATAGGTCCCCTGTGAGTAATAATCACTACAGTGGCAGGCATGACTGTTCATATTTAGTAGATGAGAAAACCGAGGCTCACTGAGGTTAACTGATTGGCCCAAAGTTGTAGACCTGCAGAATAGAGAAGCCAGGACAAAGACCTGTGCTCCGTCTCCTACTCCACAGCGCTATTTTGGAACGGTCCCACTTGGCTATCTACATGTTTCCAAATGGAAATAGTTTTCTTTTTTAACTTTCTGGATTATAACATTAAACACACCATCAAAAGACATATATACAAATGTGAAAAGCTACACAGTTTGTAATTGCTGGGAATGGAAACTACCCCCAGGTCCCTTAATCAGAGAAGGAAACTAATTTGCAGGCTGGCCCCACAATGGCTACTATCTAGCAAGAAGGATGAATGGGGTGTGTATAACTCCACACACCAGCTGGAGTGAGCTCACTGTCAGAAGGCTGAACCACAGAGGGCAGACACAATGGAGTCTATATGATAGCATCCTGTTACATAAAATGCAAAACCAGGTATTTTTTCGAAAAATACAAATCTATACTGAAAGAAGTATGGCAGGGACAGTTGTGGGTAGGGATGTGGAGCATCGTTTAGTCTGAGATGTGGCCACAGGCATGTCCAGGGAGTGAAATTCATGGGCTCTGCACGTGGGCACGTTTATGGCTCACACATACACGCACACTATTTTCCAAGGACATCAGATTCTAACAGAGTTTTAAGTAGTCACGCATGCTCTAGTAAGAAATTCAGACAATAGAGAAAAGCACAAATCTTCAACCGATTTTAAAAATTAAAACCAGAGACTGTGAAGGTATATATTTAAAATTAAAACCAGAGACTGTGAAGGTATATATATTTCACAAAAGTGGGAAAAATGAATTTAGTTCTGTGTCAACAGTCAGTTAAGGAGAAGAACCAGAAAAGGTAAGGAGAAAAAAAGCGGGAGATGAGGTGGTTGGAAGGAAGGTGTAAATGGAGAGGAAAAGGGGACAGGAGAAGGCAATCGGTGACACAGAGTGCAACATGGAGAAAAGCAGAGGTGAGGTATTAAAAGGGGCCCACAGACGAGGCACCTGCAAACAAAATGTGACACTGAAAACTCACTAGAATGGAGGCCCAGAGGGATGTGGGGAAGATGCCAACCTCCAGGCTTATAAAGCAAGTGGGGTGGAGAGGGGTGGCAAGGGGGTTGGGGAAAGGTCTGGGTTAGAGGGAGGGTAGGCTCTGAGTGTTAACCTGGGTTGGGGGGGGCACAGTGGGGTTGTGGGGTATGGGGTGTGTGTGTNGGCTCCCTTCCTCTCGGGGCTTCTGAGTCTCAGGGGCACTCAGCTCTGTTTCTGACTCATTCTTCAGATGTCCCGTGTGTGCCACTGACGCTTGGGATATCCCCTGTGCTGTCCTGCTTTAGTGACTCTCCCTCACTGTAGGCCTCTGCCGGGTGTGTGTGTGTGGGGGGTGTGGGTGTGTGTGAGGGGTGTCACTGCTTTTTTAAAAGCAGAGGACCTTTGCAGTCTCATTCCTAGTGACTGAGTCAAGGCCTGGCCTTTACTCAACGACTATTTATTTGTTGACTGATTGATTAGATGAAAAGATGGCTGCATACTCGAGTCTTTCTGCCCACCATGGGAACTCTACCTGGCTTTCTGACCCTTCCCTGCCTGGCCACTTTGCCCAGGGTCATGGCATCCCAGGAATTTCCCTGACTGCTCCAGGGAGGATGTTTCACACTGAAAGGTTTTGCAAAATAAGACTGCTTTATCAAAATCCTGTTGCACCGGACAATGTTCCCCGCTCCTTGACGTTTACAGTGTGTAACCGATTTTATCGGAGGAATGTTGTTTGGAATGGAATGGTCCTCTCTGATGGGCAGACAAGAAAGGGAAGGTCATTTGAGGACCCACCCCAAGCTGTGTGAGTTGGAGCTCAGGGTTTCTGTACATGAGGCTTGGGAGCCTGGCCAAGCCATGAGCAACCCTTCCTCCCTGGAGGAGGTCCCAGCAGTTTCCAGAGGATTGTGTTGTTTACATTCTCACCTTGGCCCTGCAGGGCAACAGACCCAGAGCAGAGAAACAGCAAGGAAGGGCTCCCCAGGCCTGGGCCCCAGCAAGCAGCCCAACTCTCCCTATACAAGAGACTATTCCTGACATTCCAGAAAGAGGACAATAAGGCTTCTCCCAGAAGGGTTAAAAATAGGGAGATGGGTTTATTCCTTTAGTTATTTGCTCAAAGTTCCAAGGCCCTCTGCTTCCTGGAGCTCTGAGCAAAATAGCAAAGATGTGCATGTTCATGGGGGCTGGGATTCTGTCACCGCTGCTCATCTATAGGGGTTTTTCACGTGTCTCTAGACAGAAAGAGCACGGAATAGGAGGCAGTGATGGAGACTGAGCTGGGAAAGGCGAGGAGACCAGGGAGGCCAGAAGTGTTCCTCCTGGTGGGGGAGGGGAAGCTTCCTGCAGGGGGAGAGGGCTGAGGTGCCCCAGTTGCAGTGGATGGTCAGCAGGAGAGCAAGGCTGAGGCCATCAGACACTCTCCTCTCCTGGTCCTTTTCACCAGTCTTGGTGGGCCCATGCTAGAGCTGGGCATTCTAGGACATGTCTGTACAACTACTTCTAAATTTCTCTGTTGTAGTGAATAGAATTATATCACCCCCAAAGATATGTGTAAGTTATAATCTCTGGTATCTATGAATATGATCTTATTTGAAAATAGAGTCTTTACAGATATAATTAAATTGAGATCATAATGGCCTACAGTGGGCTCTGAATCCATGCCTGGGTCCTTAGGAGAAGGCCTCATGAAGATGCACACCCAGAGGGAATTTGGCCACGTGATGATGAGGCAAAGATTACACAGCCAAGAACACCAAAGATTTTTGGTCACCCCAAGAACACAGGAGGAAGCAAGAAAGAGCCTTCAGAGAGAACGTCACCCTGTTGGCTCATAGATTTCAGAATTCTGGCCTCCAGAACTGTGAGAGGACAAATTTCTTTTGTAGCTGCCAAGTTTGTAGTACCTTATTATGGCAGCCCTGGGAAACTAACACGATAGTGGTTTTCAACATTTCAAATCCCTAGGTCCCTGCCCTTCAGTCCCTTGATGCCCAGAAAACAGCTTCATCTTCTGCTTTACAAAAAAAGTGAAGTTTTTGGACAGACCCTTTGCTGTGTGCTGCTCTCCTCTTTCCATTCTCCCACATGGGCCATGGATTCCATTCCTCCTGCCCCTCAGAGAGTTTACCACGTCACCATCTTCTCATTCTCTTAGACCCCTGGCTTTCTCCCTCCCAGGTAGACCCTTTTCATGTCCACATTCTCCACTAAAACCAAGAAGAGCTCCCCAACTCCCCCCACCCCAGTTATTGTCTTAACGCTTTCTGCCCCTTCAAATCCTCAAAAAGTTCTCCTGCCAGCTCGCTTTCTTCCCACCTTGCTCTTCCTCACACTCCCCATGTGGTTTCTCCAATCACTCTACATAGAGAAACTTCTCTGTTAAGGCCACTGGTCACTAATGTTGCCAATTCAACGGATATTTTCAGTCTTCACCTCACTTGACCTTCTGCAGTGTTACACACTGTTGACCGCACCCTCCTTCCCTTTGCTGTGGTGACGCAATCTCCCCCTGACTCTCCACGGCTCCTTTCCAGTCTTCTTTCTGGCATGGCCTCCTCCCTCTCAGCCATGTCATGTCAGATGCTCCAGGACTCATTTTCAGCCCCTTTGCTGACTATAGTACTCTCTCTCCCTAAGTGATCTCATCCTCTTGGATCTAGATGTCAACTTGGACTTCTCCTCTCAGCTCCAAGTCTGCAGACTCAAATGCATATTTGACTTTGCCACTTGGATGTCTCAAGGTCACCCCAGAAACAAGTCCAAAATCAAGTCAATGATTTTGATCTTAAGGACCTCATTCTCACCCATTGCTCCCTCTCCTTGTGAATGGTACCAACATCCATCCAATCATGCAAGCCAGAAAAGCAGGAAATCTTGGCCCTTCTCTCTCCATCTTCCATATCCATTGACATATCTTGTGGCTTTTACCTCCTGCAATCTCTCAAATCCATAGGCTCCACTAAGCTCACTGCTATCCCCTTTATCCAAGAACCATCATTTCATCCTTGGACTCTTAAGAGTTCAAGCCTCAGTTCTTGCTTCTTTCTAATCACGCCTCTTATCACAGTGACAACAGTGATTTCCAGTTACATATCATTTCACTCCTCACCTCTTACTCTTTCCTCTCCACCACCTGCTACCCCATCTCCTTCACTTGAAACCTTTCAGTGACTTTCTTAATCTCTTAAGTAAAGCAAAATTCCTTAAGCTGGGCTGC
Organism: Marmota marmota marmota; assembly: GCF_001458135.2. NCBI lineage: Eukaryota > Metazoa > Chordata > Mammalia > Rodentia > Sciuridae > Marmota > Marmota marmota. The sequence continues at coordinate 3,490,628 of NW_026000240.1, forward strand.
AAGGGTCTGCCTGGTCAGGTTGCCAGCAAAGTCTCAGTGCCACCTTTTCCCTGCTCTTCTTCACCCTCTATCTTCTATCCACATTGGCTTTCTTCCAGTCCTTTACCCTTATCCCAATTCCTCCTGCTTCCAAGCCTTTGTACACACTCTCCCTACCCTCTTTGGCCTAGCTAATGGCCTACACAGCTTTCAGACAGTGGCTTAATCTCATGTTTGCAGGGAAGCCCTGTACTGTCCTTCATGGCCCTTCCATAAGGGATGAGTTTACATTGATGCTCTTTTGATGACTTCTGACTCCTCCAAACCTTTAAGCTTTATGAGATAAGAGACTTATCCCCCAAACCAGCACAGAGTAGTCACATAGGAAATACTGTTGACTCACTAAATAAAAGAATAGAGGAAAGGGACTAGGGGATTGAAGAGGGGGAAAGAAGGAGAAATACTGGGGAATGATACTGGACAAATTATATTGTGTGCATGTATGAATATGTAACAACAGATCCAACCGTTATATGCAACAATAATGCACCAATTAAAAAAATGTGGACGAAAAGAAAAAAGGTACTGTGTTTGGTTCTGGGAATATAAAGACAAATAAGGCACAGAACTTCACAGAAAGCAGCTCATAGATTGGGAGTGGGAGAGGACAAGCAGTTGAGAAACTGAATGAACAGATCCAGTGTATAACAGGGTGATGAGCACATTCCTGAGGAGCTGGCCAGACTCCGTGGAAGAGATAGTGATGCCCAAGCCCAGCTCGCCTACTCCAGGAGAAACTCGGTCCAGGTGTCTGTTGACTGATGTGCCAGGTCTCTGGGACCCCTCATCACCAGAGTCCTAAGTGTCCCTGAGATATTCTGACATGTAGTTGACTACTATACCCCAGCCATGTGGGGTAGCACAGCCATGGCAGTGCTACCCCACACTGCCACACATCCTTCAGGGGCATCATCTTGAGGAACTGGGCACACTTTGGGGCCTGTTCAGAATGCAGCATTTAAAAAGGCTCTGGCTGCAGTAAGAGCAGCAGGCAGAGCACTTTAGTCAGAAAAGCTCCTGTGCCTTCTGGGCAGTGAGCTCATCATATCCTCAGACCAACCCTGGGAAGGTGGTTAAGGGTAATGATTTTTCTCCCCACTGGAAAGTTGGGGACACTGAGGTCAATAGAGATCACTTGACTTGGCCAAGGATTGAGAACAGCTTAGGAAGAGAACTTGGAGAAAACCCAAAGTCCTTTCCATTGGGTCCACCCAATCAGATGAATGGGCAGAGGAGGGCTCCTCAAGCTGTGGGTGTGCTGCAGCAGGAACCTGCTCTGCTTATTTACTTTGGAGCAGGAGACATTCTCTTCAAACCACAGAATATTAAAGTAGATAGGCCCTGAGAGATTATCTGATTTAATACCCTTGTTGTACAAAAAAAGGAAACCAAGGCCAGAGAAATTAATCTCCCTTGCTCTCCCTTCCCTCCTATCCCCTACTGGCATCAGGTGGTAGGATAGAGATCACTAGCTGTCTGTCCAAATTCTTTCTCCCTTTCTTTGCCTATATGACTGGGCTACATTTCCCAGCCTCCTTCGCAGTTTGGCTAACCATATGACCATGTTTCTCCACTGAAATGTTAAGTGGAAATGAAGCAAACAACTCCTAGGTCTGGCCCATCAAAGCCTCCCCTGTCACATCTTCATGTTCTTTTCTCTTCTAGCTGATTGCCAATTCCCACAGCAACTTTGGAAGCTGAACATTAGAGAGTGGCAGAATCACCATATTATACATTCTTAGAAGACTATGTGGTAAGGATCTGCCTCACTGACCTGAGCGTCGGTGTCTAAGACTAAGTGAACAAGAATAAAGCATCATGGTGTTAAGCTGCTGTGTTTGGGGAGCTATTTGTTACTGTAGCCTGGTCCAAACCTAATCTAATTAACTAAAACAAGTACAAATGGGAAAAATCCCTGCAAAAGATCTAATTCCACACAGTCTTGGGTGGCAGAGACACTGGGCTTCTGCTGATTTCATTGTCATCCACTCTGGAGTGATCTCACTTTTACCTCTGGAGAGGTTAGGAATGCTGGCTCCTAACTCCTTTGCCTTGGAGTTTGGTCTGAGCTGCTCCCTACCTGTTCCATCTTAGAGTAATAGGCTCCTAAGGCTAGAATAGACATGAAAAGTCATCTGATTTTTCTCCTAGCTCCAGAGAGAACCTCTTTTAAACCATCTGAGATGATCAGGAACATTGTCTGGATTTTCACTTCCCTAGAATGGAAACATAACAAATGTCCTTAGATGCCTGCTTCATACCTTCTTACTCCTATGCCAGAAGAGCTTTAAAAAATTACTTTTTTAGTGGTAATTGGACATAATACCTTTATTTTATTTATTTATTTTTATGTGGTGCTGAGGATTGAACCCAGGACCTCACAGGGTGAGCCCTCTACTGCTGAGCCACAACCCCAGCCCCCAGAAGAGCTTTAATGAATTGTAAAATATCATCTAGGACACTCTGTGATGAAGAAACCGAGGTCCAGAACACAAACAGTGGTTAATTTGGAGAAAGAAGCAAGGGTTCTTAAACCAAGTCAACCCTGTCCCAGGTTCTATACTGCTTCCAACTCTCTTGCTGATTTCTTTTGTTCTGTTCTAGGAAGAGATGAAAAGTGCTGAACCTATCTACACTGTTCATGTCAACCCAGGTTCTTCCTCTCTCCCTACTAATCCACTGGTTAAGCACTACCCAGCTGGCAATTACCCTAAATTTGGTCATTTGACTCAGAAGTTAGAAAGAAGATTAGACAGAGATAAACCTATGCCGAAAGAGGAGGGGCAGGTGGCGGGTGTATGTTTGTCCTTGGGCCATGGTAGGAAAGACAGATTCTCAAGTGGGATCCCTGAATCCACACAAGAAGCCTGGGAGGGCCATTAAACCCTTAAACCGCTGCCTAGGAAGGTGACTAGTGCTACATGAAGTGTTCTCTGCCAAAGGAGGGGAGTGGCAGTGACCATAACCTCCGAACACAGTGTCTTGGCCTGTTAGGATCTGTCTAATTGGGTCTAGGCACCTGTGCAGTCCTGCCTGTTAATATGGGAACAGTGTCCAGAGAAGTTGAGCTGAGGCCATGAAAGTAAACCAAGTTACATACTGGGGGGTAATTGTAACTTGGAGAGACCCAGGAACTCTACATGAGACTTAGAAAGTTGGGTTTGTTTTGCGGTTCTTCAGACATAAAACAATAAAACCAAATATTTACTCGTTACTTTCTCATTTAAGGTGAGCTTGTTTATACACAGCATCTTTAATGCTTTCTGCCAAGTGACTCATTTGTACTGAGTCACCAGAAAGTGGGCCTAGGTGAATCTGCAGCCACCCTGCACACCACAATTTGCTTTCCCCTGGAGGCTGATCATAGAAATCTGGCGATAGAGAAGCAAAAAGGAGCAGGGAAATGGGAAGAAGTATGACAGTCCCTACTCAGGTTTTCATGAGCATCTGGTAGGCAGACAGGAGATCCCAAGATACCCAACAAAATCACCAAAGAGCAGTGAGATATTGTCTGAATTGCAAATTCTGATAAGAATTAATGATATACAGTTATTTGCAAATAAATCACTTAATCTTTGGGTCTCACTTCAAAATCTTAGCGAGTTATTTCCCCTTCTTTGTGAGCCCCTCCTTCTTCCTTATAAATGAAAAGTCTTGCAGCCCTAAAATTTAGACATTTTTTTTATTTACTGGGAGGAGAAAGGTTATGGATATGGATGTACAATGAAACTTTATTTACCAAGAGAATTTGTTCACACTAAATCTTTGAACCTACCTCCTGAAGTTTTCATTTAAAATTCACTGATGCACAACATTTTGTTTAATTTGCAATCCTCAATTCTTTCACTGATGATGAGTTTGTCCTAGCTGAGCCTGAATTCACAGTTTTCTTTTCCCTGCAGCCTGTTTGGGTGTCCAGTGGTGACATCTCTGCAGAATTCTGGTGTGAGCCAAAGGCAGATGGAACGGAATCCAGGTTTGGGAGGGCACAGGGGAATATTAGGATTCCTGCCTGGGTCAGAGTGCCAGGTGTTAGGCTTGGCACAAGCAAGTTTAGCATCAGTGCTGGGGACCTGAAGGGGCGGTGGTGGTGATGGGGATAGGGGTACTTCAAAATTAGTTAAGATCAGTGACAGGGCTGAATGGGACGCATGGGCCAAGCTCTACTTCTCTTTCCTATAGAAGCACTCGGTATATTAACTAGTTAGTGCCAATCATATTACCAGGACCTGCTTTTCGCAGGTTTACTGTGCGTTTAAGGACTTGGGAGAGTGGTTCCTGATTCAGAAGGCTCGGTTTTTCTAATTTTTCTCCAAAATGCAAAGCGATGCTCTAGGGCGTGTGCGTGTGATCAAAGTTGCACAGAGGCTCTGTTGACCTCATCACGCTGTCCCAGCCCGGGTGGTTCTCGGGGGCCGGCCCCCGCCCCCTTCCTGCCCTCCCTCCGCTCCCGGGCCCGCTGCGGGGCCGGTGATGTCAACCGAGGAGGAGCCGCCCGCCCCGCGACCCGCCCGGGCTAATTAGCATGTAGTGGCGCCGCGGGCCGCCTCCGCCGCGCCCGCCCGGCCCCCGGCCGCCCTCCCGTGGCTCCCACAACTTTTGAGGCGGGGAGCGCGCTCACAGCCTCACTCGGCTCACTTCCCCAGCCCGGAGCGGCAGCGGCCGCCCGCTTCCCTCGCACCCGCGCCGCCCCGCGCCCTCCCCGCGCGCCGGGCATGTGAGCGCGGGCGGGCGCCGCCACCATGGCCTCGCCGCGCGCCTCGCGGTGGCCGCCACCGCTCTTGCTGCTGTTGCTGCCGCTCCTGCTGCTGCTGCTGCCGCCGCCGGCGGCCCCCAGGACACGGGGCCAGCCTCCCTCTCCGGCCCGCCCAGCGCTCCTGTCCAGCGTGGAGCCGGCGCAGCCCCCTGACCGCGGCCCGGAGCGCGAGTTGCAGCCGCCGCCGCCGCCGCCCCAGAAGCGCCGCGAGCCCGCGCCCCTCGGCCCCAGCCACAT